>NW_025939868.1:10021-12533 GCF_000764305.2 Hyalella azteca | reverse complement strand
ATAAAAACCAGCATGATACATACATAATATAAATTACAGAATAAAACTGTACGAAAGATTTCGGTGTAATGTTGTCAACCTCAGCCTGTTACTATGTAGTGTCAACATGCGGAGGTGGGCAGTAGCGCGCTACATGTAGCGGCCGCTACTAGCGGCCGCTACATTTTCAGTAGCGGTGGCGGCGCCACAATCTAGTGGGTGTCGCGGTAGCGGTAGCGCCCGCTACATATAGAGCATGTAGCGGTAGCGGTAGCGGCCGCTACATTTCAAAGTAGCGCTGCCCAGCTCTGCATGACTGTCATCTGCTTCAGGTTGCCTGAACGGCGGAGCGCAGCTGCGGACGGAGGAGAGCAGCCGTGAGCAGCTGGCGGCGCTGCAGCAGCTGTATGAGGCGCTGCCATGTGTGCTACCGACTGAAGATCTCCTCGCGTCGCGTGCACTTGAACAGCTATCGCCGACAGTACCCGAGTTTACGAGAACTACTTATAAAATTGTTGAGAAAAATGTTACAGCTTTGGGTATTAAATGGTAAAAATATTTGTGTTTTTATTGTGAAATTTAAGCGCTGTTAAAAGATTTTTGCACTAGGAATAAACGTCGCGGTTCACAATGTTGGGCTTATTAGGAGTAATAATCTATTAAATTTAGTTGGGAGTTTGAATCTGACTGCAGCCGTTGTTGACGTTAAATAGGTTAATTGAAGGGTTAACTCGTGTGGTACTTTTTATTTTCTGGGGGTGAGAGCACGATCGCGGTGGAGACCTTGCCATGAGTGTGTTAAATCTTGAATTGCTATGCAGGCTCTACCCGACCTCAGTCCGCAATCCCGTTTGTTGCAATAAGTCAAACTCGTCTGTGCGATTATAAGATCTCAATATAATAATTAGTCAGTCGTCAAATAACTATCGTCGCTTGTTGTTGTTGTTGTTTATTGCGAACGTCACGCTCGCCGGGAAAGGGGGGAGGCTCGGGAGGTGGGCGGGGGGCCGGCACCGGAAGAGGGGGGAGGTGGGCGAAGGCAGGGAGGGTGGCCAGGAAAGCCGCTGCTTCCACAGGGTTGTCCCACGGCTGTCTCTTATACACATCTAGATGTGTATAAGAGACAGACTCAGAAGTGAGTCACGTGACGTATGGGGGAGGGGCAACCTCATGCTCTCCTCAAGCACGCGGACGGCTCAAGCTCATGGCAGTTGTCCTGTAACGCGGCACTGCAACGTGCGCCATCCTGAGATTAGTATAGCGAATGCAAGTTTGGTTGGTAGTTCGAACTTCGATAAAACCAAAGCCGCCAAGTCAAAAGTGCTGACAGTGACTTAGCTAGGTACTAAAGTCTAAAGGTTACCTCAGTTACCTGTTACCATATTTTCGTCATGTGAATAAACAGAAGTTGAACACTGTGAGGCGTGAACGAAAACGTCATTTATTGAGCAACAACGTTTCCCAATTCCCGTTGTGAATTCACTGAATTATGATTAGCCTACTGCCCTACTCAGAGTCAGACAGACGACAGTCAGACTGAACTGATATTTACAGATTGGTGCCCAGCATAGTGAGTAGTGACAAACCACAGAAACGGAATTTTTAGAATCCGGGATTTATTTTCTCATATACTTAGAATTTAAGCCAATTTCATACATATGATAATGTTGGTACCTATCCATCATATAATCCATGATACTTTACTGTCACTAACTGGTGACTGGTCTAGGTAGCCTAGGTACTTAGGCCTATAGGCTATAGGATAGGACACAATAATAGGTATGCATAATGCATTTAAAAATTAGTACTTTTTAAAGACAACACACTTCTAAAGAGACCAGTGTCTGATTTTACATGTACAAAGAATTTCTTATTTTATTAAAAAAATATTTTCAACCTTTTTTATTTAAAAAATTCATTTTTTTCAATTATTTATTCTGTCACTGTCAATTGATTCAAGAACTGTCTCTGACTTTTTAAGAGTGTGCAAAATTTCAGATCAATGGGACAGGTAGACCGTCCCGACCCGTAGACGGTTAGACAGACCCCAGATGCAGACGGTAGAACTTCTACGGTACTGTAGAGTGAGTGTAGACTGTAGAGCGTAAAACTTCTACGGTCTAAACTCTAAGCCAAGGGTAATCACTATTGCACTTCTATGGTATGGTAGAACTTGAAGTAGAAGTGTGTTAACTCTAATTGCCCAGGGAGGCAGGGACATGGGTTATCTTATTGCGTCATGCTATTGGCAGAGGTGGGCTGTAGTGCGCTACATGTAGCGGCCGCTACATTTTCAGTAGCGGTAGCGGCTCTACATTTAACCTAGTCTGGAAAAGTCCTATTTTTGTCTGAAATATTGCTGCTCTAATATCATATAATTTCAGTAGGTATGAAATCTCGCGGCTCGAATGTCATAAATTTTTGTTTGATTAAAAAAGTGCGGTTTGCACTTCGCAAACATGTCATTTCATAAAATTTTCAACTTCCGCAATCCGCATTGCTTTACCGTTTCCGCCAAAAATATCTTGCAGAT
>NW_025939868.1:0-9383 GCF_000764305.2 Hyalella azteca | reverse complement strand
AGTGCTAGTTACCATCGTCAAGTGGGTCACGCAGTGCTAGTTACCATCGTTAAGTGGGTCACGCAGTGCTAGTTACCATCGTTAAGTGGGTCACGCAGTGCTAGTTACCATCGTTAAGTGGGTCACGCAGTGCTAGTTACCATCGTTAAGTGGGTCGCGCAGTGCTAGTTACCATCGTTAAGTGGGTCGCGCAGTGCTAGTTACCATCGTTAAGTGGGTCGCGCAGTGCTAGTTACCATCGTTAAGTGGGTCGCGCAGTGCTAGTTACCATCGTTAAGTGGGTCGCGCAGTGCTAGTTACCATCGTTAAGTGGGTCACGCGATGCTAGTTACCATCGTTAAGTGGGTCACGCAGCGCTAGTCAAGTGGGTCACGCAGTGCTAGTCACCATCGTTAAGTGGGTCATGGAATTAGTTGAATATTAACGGAATTATTATAAAGCCAAGTTGGGGTCTTTTATATATATATATATATGGTAACCGTTGTGTTTTATATATGTTATCTCTATCTTATTTATGTCTATGTGCATTTCGTATATTAAGGGTAGGGCCATTAATTCAGGCAAAATATCTAGTAGTTCGAAATCTTGATGGCATTTCGTATAACCTAACTCGTCCATGCAAAAATATACCTGTACTCTCAAATGAAACTATTTACCTACTTACATTACTATTTATCCTTATTTGCTACTTACTTTACCTACTTTCACTACTATTTAACCTTATTTATTACTTATTTAACCTTATTCAATACTTATTTAACTTAATCATTCATTATATCAATGGTTAAGGTCAGATATTATATTAAATTCATTTTTACCAAATAGATGATAAACAAATAAAATTTTCAGTTGAAGTAGAGCAGATGCTGGCACCTGGTAAATTCATTTTTAACAAATAGGTAGATAAAAACGAATAAATAGATGAAAATCAATAATAGATGGAATAATAATAATAATAATAAAATAAATAATAGATGAAAATAAATAGATAAAAACAAATAAATGTTTTAGTGGAAGTAGAACAGATGCTCTCAGAAGAATTATTTAAGAATTTTCTACTTATTTAACCTTATTTACTACGTATTTAAAGTTATTTATACTATTTAACTTTATCATTTGTATTAAAAATAATGATAATTTGATATTATATTGAATTAATTTTCAACAAATAAATAAAAACGAATAAATGTTCCAGTGGAAGTAGAGCAGATGCTGGCAGCTGGTAAATTGATTTTTAATAAATAGGTAGATAAAAACGAATAAATAGATGAAAATAAATAATAGATGAAATAATAATAATAATAAAATAATAATAATAAAATAATAATAATAAAATAAATAATAGATGAAAATAAATAGATAAAAACGAAGAAATGTTTCAGTTGAAGTAGAGCAGATGCTGGCAGAGGACGCGTGCGAGCTGAGCAGCGTGCGCGGCGTGGCGCTTCACCTTGGCCTGTTGGCCATTATTGGAGGCAATAAGTGCCCTTTATAGCCATCCATTATGATCCATATACTGTTAATGTTAGTAGGCTAATTGCAACATAAAAAATAACACCCCAAAAAAGACAAAAAAGCTGAAAAAATCAAAAAAATCAAATCAAAAAAATCATGAAAAAATCAAAAAAATCATTGATTTTTGATTTTTTTAAAAAAATCAAAAAAATCGCCAACCCTGCTACATTTTACTGTAGCGGTAGCAGTAGCGCCCGTTACAATCTAGTGGGTGTAGCGGTAGCGGTAGCACCCACTACATTTAGAATTTAGAGCATGTAGCAGTAGCACCGCTACATTTCCAAGTAGTGCTGCCCAGCTCTGGCTATTGGCCTATTGCTACCACCTTGTGAGTTGTGACTTGTGAGCAGGGCTGAGGGCTGGAAAAGTCCTATTTTTTCTGAAAAATTTGTGGCTCTAATATCATAAGATTTCAGTAGGTATGAAATCTTGCAGCACAAATGTCAAGAATTTTTGTTTGATTGAAAAAAAATCATGGTTCGCACTTCGCAAACATGTCATTTCATAAAATTTTCAACTTCCGCAATCTGTATTGCTTTACCGATCCCGCCAAAATATCCTGCAAAATTTAATCATTGTAATGTAAACAAGTCAACCTAAAAGTTTTGTTGAAGATAATGCATATTTGTGGTCAAAAGAGTCAGAGCAGTCAGACTGCATTAACATGTTTTCAGCTTGCAGTATAGTCAGATGGGGTAAGACAGGACCAAAATCACTAACAAGCATGAAGCATCTATACCATGAATAACTAAAAAATCCTTTACCCTAAACCTATCACAAGGTGTAGTTATTCAATGGGCTTCAAAGCTACCACTCAGACTTTTTGCATACAAAACAGTTTTCTGTACAGATTAAAAAAAGTGAGCTGGGACCAGGCTGGGGTAAGACAGGACCAACTGATGATTCTTATGTTACAAGGTTTTTAATTAAAGTACAAACCTGATACCGTAAAATGGGGTAACTTAGACCAGTTTTTTTATAAATGATGCAATTTTTTTACTAGCTAAATTAAACTTGAATGGAAACGTGCAAAATACAGGTCTATACTCTAGCTTCACTCACCATAAATTGCTGGCTCCTGCCTCTCATAGTCTTTATGTAATATCAAAAAAAAGTGATGGTCTTTGTTACCCCAGCTCTTGGGGTATCTTAGACTGGGTGGTAAAATCAATTATATTTTTGGTAAAATAACTCCAGGTTTTGGTGNCACCCTTTAAATAATAGCTTTTTTTCATGGGTCACATTTTTAATTTTTTAACCTATTAGATATGCAAACTTTTTAAATCTTTCTATTTTGTTATGTAGCCTCAGTATTAGGCCTTTAATGCCCATTGACAAAATTTTTCTATGTCAAATAGTTTTTGGGGTTTTTGTTGAAAAAACAAAAAGTGGTCTAAGTTAGCCCGCCTGTCTAAGTTACCCCATTTTACGGTATTCAAAATTATCCATCTAGAAACACATTATTTGATTAAACAACCACTTGTTCCTGTTTTTTGTTGCAGGAAGTCAATTCTGATATCCGTTACATTGGAGTTTTTGTCATGAGAAAACTTTGTTAACTTTTTAACAACCGCATTTATTTGAAACACATAAATTTTTTTCTTACAATTTCTAGTGATTACGGTCACTAAGTAGTGTATAGATGAGTATTGAACATTGAAAATTGTATATGTATATATTGTCCATTAAAATTGTATAAATTGTAGTCCACTTGGTCTTACAAGACCCCAACATTAAACGTGACCATATGATCCATTTAGTCTTTTGAGCGCAAAATATGGATGATATTATATAGCTGGCATAGTTAATTAACATTTTATACATTACTTATGTGGGGTAAGATAGGGCCACTTGTGGGTAAAATAGGATCATTTAGTGGTCCCGTCTTACCCCATGTCTGGTCCTTTTTTACCCCATTTTAGAATAGATGTCAGGCAGTGATGGTAGCAGGTAGGAATGCCTAGTATGTCTCAGAAGTTGCTTGTTACTTGAGGTTACCAGCTTACATCCACAAACCTGGTCAAAAATTTTTTTGTAATTAGACAGAGCTTATTTCCCAAATAGGGTTAACTATTTTGTGACCCTTTTTTACATAGGTTTTCTTCAAAAATTAACAAAAAATTCATTATTTGCAGAACAGGGTTGAAACAAACAGTGAAATGACATGAAATGATTGCTCTAACATAATTCTTCTGTCAAATTAAATTCAGTGCAATTAGAATGCATGCCATGGGCCAGTCCTTTCTTACCCCATGAAGGCTGCGATCCTGTCTTACCCCATTTGACTACAAAGACAAATGTTATTGTTGCCATTTGACATTAGAGATTTGGGTAACACGTGCATGGACTTTGTAAATAAATTTGCACCTTGCAAATGGCTTTTCATGACCAAGATTTGGAATTCATGGCTCAAAAAAATGGAATAAAGGTTGGCAAATCCAGAAAACCACAGCTCGAAAAATTCAGTCACGGCTTGTCAAGTAGATATATTCCAATTTCCATGCCTGCCTCGCAACTATGCAGCTCATGGAACACTAACATCATGCTTGTGTGTTTGACAGGAGCTCTTGCACCATTGCACGCTCAGAGCAGCTCACTCGGTGATAAATTTTATACATAGTTTGCTAAATGTTCAACCAAATATTTATAGATCAAAATAGCTAAAATATTATTGATCTAACACCAAAAATAGATCTCATTTGAAGAGTTATCTTGACAGACAAGGCTGTGAGATTCATGGTAATTTTTTTATGTAGGTTATTAGAAATAAAGGGCATTTTCCTGCAAACCCATGGCAATTAGGGTTAAGGGGAGTGTCTGGCCAAAATTTTTGCATTTTGGCTTTTCTGGTTTGTAGTCTCCTTAAAGCTGACATTGTGACCTATCCAATGGTACCAAAATCATCTCTGTACATTGATTTATGCGTTCATGACGGATCCCGGAAGGGATAGGGGTGGTAGAGTTCTTTCACATTTAAGATAGGCAGAAATTCCTGGTAGCACACTTGAATGGGTAGTCCAAACACAATGTGCTTCAGTTACCCACCTTCAGTCTTGCGGGATGGTGCTCATTCTGTCATTCACCCCATCCTTGACAGAGATTGAGCTTCAGTATCTTCCAGTCTTGCAACCTTGCACCCTTGAATGTCTATTTTGAGGCGTGCGCAATTTTCTCGGGCTCTGCTGAAATGTCTTTTTGTCACCGACAAACTATCTCCTCCTACAGTTTTGAAGCTACAACAATGAGACATATATCATGTGATTTGCAAATAAAAGATCTGCAAAACTATGTAGGCGTTTTTCTAATTTCGTTACAGTTTGGTATTTATTCTGCAAAAAGGGGGGGTTGGAAAGGGGTAAAATTGAAAAATTTCTGAAAACTTTACAAAAAATGCCTCCACACTCACAAAAATTGGAAATAAAAAAAAACTATGTTTTATAGGTAAAGATTTTACGCATAGAATGGTTTATGTCTCAATGTTATAGCTTGAAAATCCCAGGGGGAGATAGATTTTTTGAAGTATATACCCCTTTTTTGGCCATTTTCTAAGAATTTCATGTTTTCTTTCATTTTTTTCGAAAAATTTACACAAACAAAAAGCTTTTTTTTCTATTTTACACAAGTGTACCAAGTTTCAGAGGGATCTGTCTGTAAATAGCTGAGATAAATTTTGACACAGATGCTCCCCTTAAAAATTGATTATAAGATTTGTAGCAGACTAACAATCAAATAAGAAGTGAAGTTAAAGAGAAGTGTTGTAAAAATGAACTTGAGGAAGAGTCAAAATAATTCTCTGTTCTTCCACTATATGTGACACCACAAACATTAACTGTAGATGCTAAATAATAGTCCTGTCCATGAGCCAGAAAGATGGTTGCCTCCAATGAAAAAATGCTTATTCTTAAGGAATAAAAGGTTAAGGGTGTAGCAAAATTAGAATTTAGTATCAAGTTTGGAGAACCTAAATTTGTATTTCACATTGTCACTTGAATTAATTGCATTCTTTTAATCCCATCTGAAAATTTGTTGCAACCAGATGTTCATAATTTTGAGAGGTATAGGGAAAAATATGGAAGTAGAAGGAAAGGCGGACTCCAAAGAAGGTAATATCAATAAATGTGAAGGATAAATCTCTTCTTACTATGGTAGTAATATATATCAAAGTATTCAATTAAAGTCCATGAGCCTGAGAGCAAACGTACATTTAAACTTGAAAACCATAACAAAAACTAACAGCTATCACTCAAATCAAAATACCGTATTGAATAAAAAAGGTTTGGCTTTAAATACAGACAGCCAAATGGCATCCAAAATAATTGGCCTATTCACCATCTAGTCACCATGAGTCATCATCTCATATTTTTCAGCCTATACTGGTTACCAATCAACAGGTATGAAGAAAAATAACTCAAAATTCACAGTCAAATAAACTTTTAAATTTCTGACAGTTCTACTTGAAAATCTTAAATTCTGCTAAGTAATTTCAAGGCCCTTCTTGACTTGCCAGATGACATGTTGCTGGATGACATGCTTGTGTTCTTCAGCAATGAGGCTCACTTCTAGCTTTCTGGGGCTATGAACAAGGGTGGTATTAGAAATGAGCAGATGTGGTATTCAGCACTGAAAACCCAGGAGAACTTAACCTTTGACCTCTGCACTCCCAACAATCAGGCAAGGTTTGACTGTTTGATGTGCAATATCCTGAGTTTGAATAATCTGTCCCTGGTTCATTGAAGAAAATAAGACAACAGTGTAACGTCAATTGCAGTGTTATGTGGTGATTTAATAGGATTTCTTCCTGCCAAAAACTGAATGAGCTGGGCTTGGACAATGTTTGGTTCTTGCAAGATGTGCAAATGCATACATTAGAGTATCCATGGTTTTCTTGAGCAAAGCCTTTCCTGAGCACCTTATCTCTTTGAGGGGCAATCTTCACTGGCCATCCAGGTCCTCTGATCATGCGCCTTGTGATTATTTCTTGTGGGGACATCTGAAGTCTATTGTGTAACATGACAGACCTAAAAATAACAACCTGGACCACCTCAAGAATAACATTTGTGAAGCTGTCACCAACATTCTTATTGAGATGCTGGAAGAATGGACACCAATTTCCGGACACAACTGAAACAATGTATTTACAATAACAGACTTCATTTGCATTATATTTTTGAAACACAGATTGAAAAATTTACCTGTTCTTGATCATGCTATTACAAAATTCATTTCTATATATTCAATACTTTAGTTAATATATATACATTTCAAATATGTAAGTTTCTCTGCGCCACCATGCACTACCGTATAGTGATAATATTTTTAATGTTTCAAGTAAATTTTTTACTAGCAAGTTTTTGACAATAATTTATTCATAATCATATTTAATTTTGAAAATATCTCATAAATCCTATCATATCTACTTTTTCTATGTGTTATGCAAAAAATTCTTCCCTACTTGGAAACATTTCCCAGATCCCAGTTGCTCTTCAATTTAATTTTTTAAACTCAACAAAATTTATCTTGAAACTGCTCGGTCTTGTCCATATTACTTAGCATTCTTTCTCATAACAGAAATTTTCAATACTCTTCTTAATTGACTGATTCACACAATTTAAAGAGATTGTTCCAGTCCACCATTATTGTAACTTTTACTTCAAAGATGTCCGAGTCTAAAGTGCCATTCATTTTTAAAAAGCGATCCAGAGGAGGTTCAGCTGCTGCTGGAGGCATGAGATGCCCTAGGAAAGGCTGTAAGTATTGATTGTGATATCATGAATGGGTGATTGAACTGGTTAGAATAGATGTAGCTTTGGGTTAAAGTTGATGCATGTGCTAGAATTTTATTGCATCATTTAAATCTCAAGTATCGGCTTTGGGAAACTGGTGCTCATTATTGAATTAGGTTTATGTAAAAATGTACAGTTTGAAAATGTTGAGCCTAATTTTAAGGTATAGATCAGTAAACTTTTGTTCATCAAATTATTTTTTATAGTCAACACAGCATATGGAAGCTTTTCATGTGCAACTATGTGACAAGCATGAATTTTTCCAACTATATTAAATTTCATTTGCTTAGCTTTGTATGAATTTATTCTATCTGTAGACAGTGAGAGCAGCAGCAGTGATGACTCAACTCAAGTAGTGAAGCGGCCTAAGAAGAGGTCAACAGCCAATCCCCTTGTGCAGACAAGCAAGGGAGCTGACAGCCGTCATGGCAAGCATGACTCTTCAGATTCAGATTCTTCGTCAGAAGATGACTTGAGGTGAAGATTATCTTGCATGCATTATTCTGACTTGTGAAATTAGGAAAAATTTATTGTGGTGTGATTTTTTTACCATTTTCAGATATACTCTGATTGCTTGTCTACCTAACTTACTGAGGACATTGTGACAAATTTCACCTCTTTCATGTTCTTATAAAGTGAGATTTGTAATTACTTTTCTTTGACCCTATCCCATCCTAGCTACCAGTAAAATACAGGGTGATTCCTGGAAACTTCCTGCTGTGTATTTTACACCAAGCAGCCAAGATGTTATAGGAAAAGGGCTGGGAGTATTGAATGTGAAGGCAAGGTCATGAAGTTTTGTGTCCCTTCTAGCCAGTTGCCACTAGCATTGGACAAGTGAGCAGTTTGCATTTGCTGTTTAAGTGTATTTTTCTAATGGCTGGTCTGTTATCTGTACTCAATGAGCATTCCATACTGAGTTTTGTATTCGTCCTTCAGGTTGGGTTCCAGATTGGAAATTAGATTGTTAGGTACATGTGTGAACACATTTAGGGCAAGTGGAAGTGTGAATGCAAGAGAGCCACACATGAAAAGGTAGAGAGTTATAGAGGTGTTTCTGCATTGCTCAACATCTTCAGAGACAACATATTGCCGAGCACCTCATCTCCTTGAGAGGTGACCGTCTATGCCTGGTCCAATCCCCTGATTTGGCTATGTGAAATATTTTCATTGGGGTTATTTGGAATCAATTGTTAACAATGACTGTCAAAGCACCCTACCTCATTTAAAGAACAGCATATACCAAGCCATTGCCAAAATACCTATCAATATGCTTCAGCGAGTTGAATGGAACATCAAAAATTGACTAACTCAATGCATTGATCTTGGGGCCATCAATCGTCCAATATCATTTTTAAAACAAAGTGTTGTAAAAATTCAAGTAATGTCTTTTCCAATAAAATTTATATTGTAAAGATATCTACACTAGTTTTTTCTTTATTGAGCTTTCAAATCAGAAAGTTTTCATGAATCACCCAGTATAAAGAAAATTACACAAAATCAAATTTTTATTGTGAAATATACTTGAATAAAGTATTGAGATATTGAAATGGGGCATATAAATATACACCATTTTTATTGTGAAATATACTTGAATAAAGTATTGAGATATTGAAATGGGGCATATAAATATACACCATTATAACCTAAATACCCATTTTGGGGTATTGCTTGATACTAGAAAGTGTACCACTTTCTAGTTGAATTGTAAAATACTGTATTTTATTCCTTAATGTGTATATATATATACTAACTAGTATTAGATGGCAGAATTTTCTTGTTGAAACACATACAATTAATGACCAGAGAATGCATTATATATCAATTTTCAGAAATTCAAAAAAAATTAATCATTGAGGTTATGGAGAAAACATAGAGGAGAGACCAACTTGGAGAGGACTGACCAACACTAAGACATTATACTAATTGACTTTTAAATCAAAAGTACAGTCTTTTGTCATTGGGATGGAATTCTAAAAATTAGGCTTCAAATATTATTTTTGATCCACTTCTGCCACTTTTTAGGTCCAAAAATTTTTGTTAAGATAGAAAAGGATAAAATAGGATGGATTAAAGTTACACTTG
>NW_025939867.1:0-1163 GCF_000764305.2 Hyalella azteca | reverse complement strand
AACATCCACGCGTTGCTACTAAGAAATGTTCAGTAGATGTGCCTTCAGCATCCACGCGTTGCTACTAAGAAATGTTCAGTACATGTGCCTGTAACATCCACGCGTTGCTACTAAGAAATGTTCAGTAGATGTGCCTTCAGCATCCACGCGTTGCTACTAAGAAATGTTCAGTACAGGTGCCTGTTAAATCCGAATGTTGATACCGATAAATATTCAGTAAATTTGCCTGTAGCATCGACGGTCTTTAGCTGGGAGCTGCAAACTTAGAGGGCAGCAGGTGCAGCCAAGAAGCTCTCGATGTATCGCATTCTTCATGCCTTTTTATGGCTACAATATTTATATTCATACTGCCAAACTGGACGGACTACATAGGAATCAAAATGAGATATGGCTCATAGTGTGTACTATAAATATATCATATGGTTTTATTTCATTAAAGGCTATTTTTCAAATGGTTCTAACCACGTTCACCCTTGAAACTTCTTATATGTTCATCTTTACAATAATCATTACAAATTTTAAAATAAAGTGTATTTTACACTGATTGCGCAGCATTTTATTGCAATAAAATGTTATGGCTTACTCATTAGGTAATGAATTTATCTCCTGTTCGCTCAATTACAAACAGGTCGCCTTTGAGTGAGGTAGATGATGTTTGTGACAATAAAAATGGAAATAGCAGGTCATCCTGGCTATGCACGGGTGGCCTGCCGAAGACCACCACTGCCCTGGATGTAATGGACCATCATGATTCCTGCCTTCCGGAACGTAGCCTTCAACATTTTTGCACAATCATATCTAGGTCGCGCATCGAACCAGCCCTCGGTCGAACGTCAGTTCGTGTAAGGACGATAAGTTTTGGAACAGAATTATGCAATCTGGAACCTAACCTCAGATGCGGTGAACGTAAAATTACGTAATTTAACGATGCCCGGAAGTCATATTCGATCCGCGGCCTGGTGGTGCACGCCAGGTTCTATGCAAGGCCGGAAGAGGACAAAGCCGAGTGGTTCACGGCTGATTGGTGGATGTCCGGAGAGATCCAAGGCGTTCGATTCAGGGCTTATTGGTGCACAAAATTGGTGGTGCACTACGACGCTCCCGCCATGCACCAGTCGTCAAGTTGTTAAGATCTACGATAGTTCCTGCTCGATTAAAACAAT
>NW_025939866.1:0-797 GCF_000764305.2 Hyalella azteca | reverse complement strand
TAACCCAGCACCAAAATGAAATAAGTTTATCTTCGTGGATAACTCAATGGGGGACTCGCTAATATGTTTTTTTTTATTTAAGACAGGAAACCATGAATGGGACTTAATTTGCTTTAGTGATAATTTTTAATGGGATTAAGTGAGAATCGTTGTGAGCATCGTTGTGCATGTACATTGCGTACATCTTCTTAAATGCACATTTCATAAATCTACAATCAAATGTTTATGTGTTCATTGCAAATTAAATTATTTTTATATTAAATTATTGAATTTAATAATTATATTTTCTTACAGATTTATTTGATACATCTTTCTTCCCCTTCTTTGGAAACAGGTAAAAATTGCTGTGATTAATAGTCAGTAATAACGAGGAACAAAATTGGTGCCGATCAACGAAAACGCATAAGACATCGATTAAATTCCGAAGCATGCACTGGAAAAAATTGCGTTTCATTTTGAAATAAGGAATTTAAAATCAAAGAAAACGCCAAGCAAATTCACCATATCGAACTATTTTTTTGGAAGCGAAATCGCTCGTTCAATATCGATATGGTGAATTTGCTTGTGGTTTTCTTAGCTTTTAAATTCCTTGTGAACATGCGATATAAGCAGACTGATAATATAAGTACTTATTTTGAAATAATGCTGGTGGATTGCGGGCTTTTATGCAATCTTTTGATCAGATGTCGATATTTTTGATTTGAGAAAATAATCGAGGAGTGATCGACGGGCTACAATTCTAGTTTGAGGACTTTAAATAAACTCTAGAACGGGACTGGAGAAACTTTTGCTGCAAT
>NW_025939865.1:4095-185165 GCF_000764305.2 Hyalella azteca | reverse complement strand
TACCCAGGTTGTGTTTGCAAGCCTCAGCGAGCCTGAGACTTCAGATGCAACGCTCAACACAAATGCCGCAGGAACAAATCTGGCATCTGTCACTCAGTCGAGCTATTCACATCACCAAGCATTCGCTGGTAACAAGTTGATAAATTCAAAAATTTCTTGAAAAAGTTATTTATATGTGTGTTTCTATTTTAATATTGAGCCATTGAAAATTAAATCAATGGCTTTCAATAAATTATTTATGAGAAAGTTTTTGCTCTAGCCATCTAAAATTTTCTTCTAAATGCATCAGAGCTTCGAAATTCGAATCATGTGTAAGATAAGCGGTCATTTGCGCATTATCACTACGGCCATTGTTATGCGTGTCCTGTTGTGCATATGCGAACGCTTCTTCTATAAGTCGGATTGTATTGTCAGCCGAATCAAGGAGGAAGGCGATGCTTTCGTTTTAAATATTATTTATGGCAATATCTTTTCAAATCTGAAGAGAACTGTCATTTAAACATGATAATTTTCTGCACTTTCACAAAGCAGCAATCATTTAGTTGTTTTCATATTGGAAAGGAAAAGCTGCTTAAATTCCAGGCATTGGACATTCTAAAATATAATTTTTCTGATTCTAACAATACATTCAGCGGCAGGCCAAAACTGACAACAGCAATTGCCTGGAGGAATGAATGGATTTAAGTTAATTATAAAGATTTCTTCTATCGAGGAAATGCTTGCTCTGTCTCTGTTTTAATTGGGTAAAATTTTTGGCAGATTAAATAGCAACGATCGACTGCATAATATTTGGATCAATCAAATGAGCATAGATAATACAATATACCTATGAAGAATGTAACATCTATTATCTCTAAATTTCGAACAAAGAAGAAATTAAAATTTTTCAATAGAAACAAGATTATAATTGGCCAAAATAAAAAGACAAGTATTAGGAAAAACTTCACTTAGATCTAGTTATGTTTCTGCAACTTCTCTCCAGACATCCCGATCGCGATGTCGACAATTTCAAGCATCAAACCTGTGTGACAATGTGAAGAAACGAAGAACATATAGACTTAAAAGCAATGAATTGAACTGGAATAAATTACTTAAGATTTAGAATAAATGTACCAAAAGAATAATGAATCTTTCGACTTAATTAGCATTTCATCAACATAAAATAGATAAAGACTAATGTAGTTCATTAGCTGTTCATTAACTTTAAACTATTTATTCTAAACACTAATTGTTGTAAGTTTGTAAGTTAAATATAATGTCGGTGTTTATACCTCATGTGTTTTTTAATATTTTTCCGATGCAAACGCCAAAGTTCGTTTAAATACTACTAAAAGTTCTTATTGCCTTAAAACTTTTGAGTACAAAAATATAGGATATGATACAATAAATTCAAGTTAACAGTTCATTATAATATGTATCAGGTTTATAATCACCCATGAGGTGGCAAGAACACCGTCATGTGGTATGCGGATTTACCAACGTTCTATGATGACAAATGTGCGGTACTCACTTACAGGCGTTACCAAGCCTGAACGTCGAGGAACGACCAACTCAAGGATGGTACATCCACGGCTGGGTCCTCGACTTGGTCCACACGCTGGAGCAGACCATGAACTTCACGTGAGTGTGTGAAGTCCTGCAATGGGAAAAAATTAGATTCATACTCGCAGCAGTGAGTGACAGAGAGCGCATTCTCTCGTCCGTCCGTGACGTGAAGTCACGGACGGACAGTCACGGACGAACGGACATGGCGAGCACAATAGCGCCTTTTTTCTATAAATGAGAAAATGCGCTAAAAACCTTGCCAGGGTTCATCCTTGCAATGAAAATTTTTTTCTGGAACATTTGCAAAACATAAATTAAAATTGCGATTTATGAATTGAACTACGTTAACAATTCGATATATTGTCAAGTATCCAACGATTATAACAGTGCTTCTTAAATTGGTTATGAAGCAATTGTTCTATAGCATCAATAAATTTAAACTATCTTTGAGGGAAATAAATGACAAATTTAAAAATTAGAATTAAGCTCCATTGATATAGCAACTTGATCATTGAAAAGCACGAATCAAGATTGACTGGATCAGGAAAATTTTAAAACTAGTTAATTAAATAAGAATCTCATTTAAATGAAAATTTATTAAACATGATTAACTTGAATCACGTATGTTTAAAATAATTGTTTTAGGTGTTCCCTGTCACGTCCATCCGATGGTAAATTTGGAAGTCGAAATGCTGATGGCTCGTGGTCTGGGATGGTCGGGATGGTGGGCAACGATCAAGCGGACATCATCGTTGCTACTCTCGACAACACGCTAGCCAGAGGATCCGTGGTCGACTTTCTTATTTCTATCGATATGACGGGGTAAGTCCTAGTTTCTGATTTGGTTAATTTCTTACAATGGGTTTTGGCGTTGCTATATTGGCAAGGCAGAGGTCGTAATACACTGGAGTCTAAGGTAGCATCGGTGGTTGTTGCGGTGCCACTTTAAAAATTATGAGAAAAAAATTAGTTGGCAGCTGCTCATTAGTGTATAACTACTGCTCATATAATTCAATCCAATTATAATAGAAATTTCTCCTATATTGCACCTCAGGTATGTGATGGTGATGAAGGCCGCCAATCAGAAGGGTTCAGTGTGGACGAACTACACGAGCGAGTTCAGCGGGGAAGTTTGGGTGTCGCTGGCGGCGCTGCTGTGCTGCAGCTCAGTCGTGTTATTCGTAACTCTGACGTACAGTCCTCGCGAGACCAGGCGCTTGTCCTTCCCGGAGATCTGCTCTCTCGTCATCGCCGCTTTTGCATCGCAAGGTCATTTTGTGCATGAATCTCTGCTAAGGATATGTTGACTTCACAAATTCATAAGACACAATTCGATTTTGAATAACAGACATTGAAAAGTGCTTCCGAAACGTTGGTCGATATCTGTATTGACATGCAGATGAGTGAACATAGTAACGGGCACATTTGAGAAATCTTTTTTCTTCATTTGTCTTTCAGATAAACTGAATCGCATATGTAAACAACAAGTTACAAATTGCTATTAGCCTAAACGTAAATTACGACTAGCGTACAATTAATAAGTAACCAGTATTTGATTGGTTACTTATTGTTGATAGGTTCAAATCATTCACCTTTTCTATCAAACAGTAAACAAGTCTCCAACAGACAATTCATTATTTAAAATTCAACTGTCAACTGAGGTTGGTAGATGAAAACTGACTGGCAAACTTTAAATACTTCTTTTCTTTTTCAATCTTGAATGCCACAATTTGTCCTGAACGTGAAATTGTCCCGACGTATACATGAGGTTCATACCGTAATCTGTACGTAGCTGTTAATATCTGTTCACCCCACTTGACGCAATCAGTTATACACTGGGGCGCCAATACTCTAGAAGGTGACGCGCCTCATCTTAACCAAGTAAGTTATACACCAGAAGGCACCGATACCACATCTCAATCCAAGTCGTGTTATTATTAATGTCATGTATTCTATGAATGACCTGTCTGTGATCTGTGAATAAAATATTAATAACTGTGTGTCATATTAGAACCAGGGTTTATGTATTCGAAAATCTATCCAATCATATTTATCCGCCACACAGTTTCTGGATTCAAATTGATGCAATTTACAACACACGCTTTTGATAACGTATGAACTCTTGTGGACAATTTTCATCGCATGAAAGCAAATCTACTTTTAAACCATTTTTAATTTTTTTGTAAGATATTCAAATGCTTGTGGCTTCTCTCGAAACTTTTTAATTAGAAAATACATTCATTTTCGCACCAAAGGCCTGAAAGTGAG
The DNA here is from genome assembly GCF_000764305.2 of Hyalella azteca. Taxonomy (NCBI): domain Eukaryota; kingdom Metazoa; phylum Arthropoda; class Malacostraca; order Amphipoda; family Hyalellidae; genus Hyalella; species Hyalella azteca. The sequence goes on along the minus strand of NW_025939865.1, from coordinate 181,352 downwards.
ATGCAGACACCAGAGGAAAATTTTAGTTTGGTTTGATTAATAGTATCCACGGTAAAAATTTCAAAGGTTGCTTCGCTTCCTTCGCTTCTCAGGTACGATGCTGAAAGCGTTGTGTAACAGAACAGCTGTTTCGTACTTCATTAAATGAAAGCTGCGAGTATAATCAAGAAATTTGATCCAGTTTTTGATGTTTGGAAATGATGATGAAAAGTCATTGATTCAATGTGCGGGAAGGTTAACTGATATATGTTGGGCAATATTTTTTTATTTTCAGTAAACCACGGTATGCCTCAACAAATAATTTAATGAAATGACGAGAAAAATTTAGCTAAAAATTATAGAATCTACTTAAATTCTTTCATTATTACTTCTTAGTAACGGATGATTTCACTTTTATGTGCTGCACACTGAAAACAAATCATCCGAGTAAAACCATGGTACTTCGTTCACTTTTGTGCATTGAAGGATGAACTTACTCGTATATATGCTTTGAGCGGGAAAATCAATCTATCTATTGCTACAAAATTTATGGATTATCAGTGAATAATTTTTGAAATAAGTCAAGAGCATAGCGGTTTGTATAAAACACATAAAATTTCAATTTCAATGCATTAACGTTTATGAGTACATTTTTAAATTATTCAACATTTAATATGGCTACACAAGAAAACGGCTGAAAATTTTCAGTTGAACTGATTGACTGATTTTCAGTTGAACTGATTCAGTTGAACTATATGCCGATTTGTAGAAGACAACTAAATTTGAAGGAATACCTGAGCGAAGGGAAAGCTCAGCTGGAAACATCGTTTGATTATAAGACAAAACTTAGTTTTGGGTAAATAATGGTTTGAGACTAATCGCTCAAATGAAAAGCTCTAGTAGATATCATTGTGTTGAGGGTAGATTTGCTACATTTAGGAAGTATCAGATACACAAAATTCACATTTGCAAACACGTTTGATTATATCGCAAGTCAATAGAATCATTTCCATCACTCTCTCCCTTAAATGAGGCTTGAAACATCAGAAGTGATTTCAGACAATTCTTACAATTTTTCATCTCACTTGAAATTGATTGTTAGCACATGGTATGGAAATAACCTCAAGAATTTACAGCATCGGTGATAAGGACAATAGTTTCCATCGAAATTCTCGTTTAAACATAATTGGGCTAGACTCTCCAGCCGCTTGCAGGCGTTGAACTTGTAAACCATATTTTACCAGCAAATAATCAAATCAATCAAGGGATCATTAAAAAATTTCGATCAGAGTAGCTCGGACGCTCGTACACGTAGAAGCAGGATTTAAAAACTGATGATTAACTAAACTCAAGTTAGTGTGAAAGTTTTATTGTTGTAAGTTTCGTAGTTTTGTATGCGCAATTGTGAGTTTTCATTAACATTTTAATTTTGTTTAAAAGATAAAAACGAACAATCAGTATGCGAGCGGGTAATATGCCAATTTTTGCATCTATCAGCCAATTTGCCTCATTAAAATAATTTTCAAACATTTAGCGGTTGAACTCATTAATTAGGCCGCCAATTTATCTCGACTCGTAGCTAAACGTCGTCCTTAATTAGCTGCTCATTTCAATGAAAGCTTCTTAAAAGATCGTAGTACTCAAAAATTAAAAACAAGTACAATTTCCGTCTACGCCGATAATTGTGAATTTATTGAACAATATTTGTTCCAACTTAAAACACTTACAAGCTTGATTAGGATAATACTGTTTTTATGCTCTGAAAACTTAATTTTTTCACAGGACAGTAAGGATGCAACGGTGCAGCGAGTTTGGAATGAACTTGTAAAGCCACGTGGCCTACTGTTGACTGCAGAAGAGGGACTAAAATGGGTAAGGATCTCCTTACATAATAATTTAGCATGCATTTTGATCTAACAAAGCTATATAGTAGGTAGATATTATAATAAAAAAAATTTTCATATACTTCATCCATCAACTGAACTAAGTCGATGATAACCACTATTGATCATGAAGTTGCGAAGATTAACAGTTGCATTCCTTAATTTCCAGGCTCGAGAAAATGGATTTGTGTTCATGATTATTGAATCTGAGTTTTACGGACATGACATCGATCCATGCGACTACTCCATGCTGCCGAAACGTTTCTTCACATTTCCTGCAGGGTTCGCTGTAAAAAAAGGATCACCTCTTGCGACTCTGTTCAATAGAGCGTAAGTTTGAGAAAAGATAAAAAATTGATGAAGTCAGCTGTTTTGTGTTTAATTCATGTACACCAACATCAAATTCAATTTATTTTATATTTGTTGACATCAAAATCGGTCAGAATACGCCTCACACTCACAAATTAAGATATCTTCAGCAGACTTTGCTTACCGCATCAAATTTTAAATGTATCGGAAACCATTAGACGTAAGTTCTCAATGTCATAGTGGTGAAGCGATTAGCCAAATTTCGCACAACGTATGGGGAATATGTGCTTCGGAAAATGCAGTAAATGTAGTTAGAGATACTCCGGTCATAAATTAGAGATAAAAAAAATAAATAATAATAAATTAGAGATAAAATTAGAGATACTCCGGTCATATTATACTTCCGATTTCCACTTATTTCTCACTTTGCAATGTTGCACAGCTTGTTAACAACCATCAACACTGGGGTTCTACGGCGCATCAAACGGCGGTGGGAGAAACGGAAGCCTGACTGCCTTGACTCTGGAGTGTCTGCGATGACAGTCAAGCAGATGACGTCCGCCTTCCTCTTGCTGGCGCTGGGCTTGGGCTTGGCTGCCTTCATCGCGGGCTGTGAAAAACTCTGGAAGAAGAAACGCGAACGTCGACGCACACTATTTTAAATTATTAATAAGTTATAGTTGTGTAGTTGTTCTGATTGATTAGTTTTAGTTATAATGTCATTGTATGTATAACTATTTAACGGTAACAGTGAGTAGGATGCATAGTTATGCTACATAAATGTTAAATCCCATGGGGTTTTAAGCGCAAAAATTCTCCTGAAATTACATTGTTTCCATGCCTTTTTTGAAGAGGAATTCGACTAATTAAATGCTAGTTCAGAGTGAGACTGATCACCTGACCTAAATCAACAGACAGTAAATTTTACTGTAAAGAAATACAGAATCATATGTATGTGATACTGTAGGTATTTATCATTACGTGCATGAAATTTTGTTAATCAACAGCATTGTTATCTTCGTTATCTTTTAATTATATGCCAAACGACTAGCACCAGAACTTTTGATTGTCTCCAGTCCTCTTCTGTTTTCGAGTGTGTGGGCCTGTCTCATGATTCACGCCCACACTCGAAAGTCTGGACGGTGGCTTTGTGAACATCTCTCTGAGATTTCAGTTGATTTCTTATAGTAAATCTGATTTGTTTTTAGGTTTATAAATATATTATAATACCGAACAAAGACTTGAGCATTAAATCAATATATAATAAAATATGAGATGTCTCATGCAAGGTTTAATTGCGAAAACAGATAACGATCGATATCCTCAGACATATCATATACTAAGATATTTGAACCGAGTAGGAGCTGAATGATATAGGTCTCTAAACGTAGAAAATTCTTGCATTTTATAAGATAATTTTGATCGCGAATCGGAGGTCAATAATGGGCTCGACTAGTTCTCTTTGATTTGGCCACTTACAATTCCCGACTTTTCTTGTAATTCTGTGTTGGCAACCTTCCTTGTGACTTCTAATTTGAATTTGAATATTTAGGCCGCCTTCACAATTGATTGGCTGCCATTACTCTCCAGTTGATGACGCGCCTCATTTTATTTAAGTAACCAAGATTCATTCGTTGTCCCGCGACGGCCCACCAGTCAAATTCTTAACGTCCGCCAATGACGTCACTTTTGTTCGACCGCCTCGTCTCCGCTGTGGAGTGAAACTTCCAGCGCGAGTTTCGTCTAGGGTGGCTGCCTTGAGGTGTGCCACGATCAGAGGACGATGGCATTAGCTCGTCTTTTCACGTAAGACGGATCTCGTCTTGGAAATTATGATGCACATTAATTTTATTGAGGATAGAACTCTACAAGTATTATTAATATAACATAGTACGGCGTAATATTGTATTTGGAAATACTCTATTGACATTTTAGTTTTGATTTTAGCAAAGGGAAACTGCGAAAGGTTAATGTAGGAATATTTGTGTGCCATGCAAGCCAGCGCGGAGATATGTGGATGTGATTCACTTCTGGATGTGATGCGAAAATGTAAATATGGATAGTGGAAATATTTTGCGAACATTCATATTTCATTTTAAGTGATATTTCTATCGTGTTTAATTCACGATTTTTTAGTTTGATGTATTTTTCTTTATTTTACTTTAGAAACGCTAATTTTAAGCTTCACGACTTAAACTCGAGAATTAACCTTGAATCTCAAGACTTATGCACAAACCTGAAGAGATAACCTTGAACCTTGTGTCATAAGCTAAAACCTCAGAGTGGCCCAGTGGTTACAGTTCGGAGTAGCAAGATTGGAGAAGAGAGGCTGCTTCGATCCCAGCGCTGAGCGACTATTTCTGGTGAGAATCGACGAAGAGGCCGTGTGGTTGATTAAGCACAGCAGAAGTGGAGCAGTGAGTTGCGAGTTCGATACCGCAGCAAGCTATCAATGTTCAGCGATGTTATGAATCGGCGAAATGCCTACGGCCTAATAAACATAGGAAACATTTAAAAACATCTCAAGAGTTAACCTCAAGGTTAACCCTCAATGATTGAGTTCAAACCTAAAGAATCAATCTTATACCTCAAGAAATAAGCTCAAACCTCATGGGTTAATCTTAAACCTCAAGACTCCCACATTTTGACCACAGTTGTTATCCGCATTGCACATGAACTCTTTTCGTTAGTTCCTGGTTGAAACCCTTAACTCTTGAGCTAATTAAAAATTATTGAGATTTGTATTTAATTTCAAATTATTTCCGCTGGCTTGATTGTAAAGCTGTTGTTTTCGCACACTATTTTAAATTATTAATAAGTTATAGTTGTGTAGTTGTTCTGATTGATTAGTTTTAGTTATAATGTCATTGTATGTATAACTATTTAACGGTAACAGTGAGTAGGATGCATAGTTATGCTACATAAATGTTAAATCCCATGGGGTTTTAAGCGCAAAAATTCTCCTGAAATTACATTGTTTCCATGCCTTTTTTGAAGAGGAATTCGACTAATTAAATGCTAGTTCAGAGTGAGACTGATCACCTGACCTAAATCAACAGACAGTAAATTTTACTGTAAAGAAATACAGAATCATATGTATGTGATACTGTAGGTATTTATCATTACGTGCATGAAATTTTGTTAATCAACAGCATTGTTATCTTCGTTATCTTTTAATTAGATGCCAAACGATTAGCACCAGAACTTTTGATTGTCTCCAGTCCTCTTCTGTGTTTCGAGTGTGTGGGTCTGTCTCATGATTCCCGCCCACACTCGAAAATCTGGACACACTCAAAACATCTCTCTGAGATTTCAGTTGATTTCTTATAGTAAATCTGATTTGTTTTTAGGTTTATAAATATATTATAATACCGAACAAAGGCTTGAGCATTAAATCAATAAATAATAAAATATGAGATGTCTCATGCAAGGTTTAATTGCGAAAACAGATAACGATCGATATCCTCAGACATATCATATACTAAGATATTTGAACCGAGTAGGAGCTGAATGATATAGGTCTCTAAACGTAGAAAATTCTTGCATTTTATAAGATAATTTTGATCGGGAACCGGAGGTTAATAATTGAGCTCGACTAGTTCTCTTTAATTTGGCCACTTACAATTCCCGACTTTTCTTGTAATTCTGTGTTGGCAACCTTCCTTGTGTCTTCTAATTTGAATGTGAAGATTTAGGCCGCCTTCACATTCGATTGGCTGCCATTACTCTCCAGTTGATGACGCGCCTCATTTTATTTAAGTAACCAAGATTCATTCGTTGTCCCGCGACGGCCCACCAGTCAAATTCTTAACGTCCGCCAATGACGTCACTTTTGTTCGACCGCCTCGTCTCCGCTGTGGAGTGAAACTTCCAGCGCGAGTTTCGTCTAGGGTGGCTGCCTTGAGGTGTGACACGATCAGGGGGGCGATGGAAATAGCTCATCTTTTCACGTAAGACGGATCTCGTCGAGAGTTCAGGGGAGGAACACGGTGTGCAGGTTAGTTGTCTCTACACTGACGCTCATGATGTTATGACAGTTCATAGTTTCGTCCACTTTCCACTGCGGAAATAATTGTCTCTACTTCAATATTCTCAACCCAAATAATAAAATCCTCCTAGTCTTCCACCTGAATTTATATTCTATAGTCAACCAATTTAGTAAAACCCTTCATTTTATGATGGCCATTCGTTTTTAGAGCACAGCCTTTAGGTCCGTATTTTTAATTCTTTAATGAATTTTTGGACCCTTTTATACAGTTCGTTCTAACTTTTTATTATATAGTTTAGTGTTATCATTTCATTCAGATCAGCTGGTATTTTGACAGGATGGGCGGCACTAAGCCTAACACGTCATTTTCTTTGTGTTACCTGGCTAGCTTGCGCAGGCCAGGTGAAGCTCGTGCTCCCAATTCAAAAGAATTATGCCTTGCAGCAGCTCGGGCCTTTTCCTTTTTTTGTTCAGAAGCTGTTAACTATATATATATATATATGCGCACTATGTGCTTATATGGGAACTTCAGCTCTAATGACCAACAATTCCGATTGAATAAATTCAATATCTTGTATGCGTTTTCTTTATATTACTATTTAGGTGAAACTTAATTTCTCATTGCACTGAAAAGAGAGGTTGGGCTGCTGTTTTGTACATTGTATCCGAGGTTCTGCGATACCTGCATGGGCCTATCTTAAGTGAACCACTGGTCAAAATCTTAGGCCGTTTTCAGAATTTTTCCTAGCAGACGCCTCTATTGGAAATTATGATGCACATTAATTTTGTTAAGGATAGAACTCTACAAGTATTATTAATATAACATAGTACGGCGTAATATTGTATTTGGAAATACTCTATTGACATTTTAGTTTTGATTTTAGCAAAGGGAAACTGCGAAAGGTTAATGTAGGAATATTTGTGTGCCATGCAAGCCAGCGCGGAGATATGTGGATGTGATTCACTTCTGGATGTGATGCGAAAATGTAAATATGGATAGTGGAAATATTTTGCGAACATTCATATTTCATTTTAAGTGATATTTCTATCGTGTTTAATTCACGATTTTTTAGTTTGATGTATTTTTCTTTATTTTACTTTAGAAACGCTAATTTTAAGCTTCACGACTTAAACTCGAGAATTAACCTTGAATCTCAAGACTTATGCACAAACCTGAAGAGATAACCTTGAACCTTGTGTCATAAGCTAAAACCTCAGAGTGGCCCAGTGGTTACAGTTCGAAGTAGCAAGATTTGAGAAGAGAGGTGCTGCTTCGATCCCAGCGCTGAGCGACTATTTCTGGTGAGAATTGACAAGGAGGCCGTGTGGTTGACTAAGCACCGCAGAAGTGGAGCAGTGAGTTGCGAGTTCGATACCGCAGCAAGCTGTCAATGTTCAGCGATGTTATGAATCGGCAAAAAGCCTGCGGCCTAATAAACATGGGAAACGTTTAAAAACATCTCAAAAGTTAACCTCAATCCTCAAGGATTGAGTTCAGACCTAAAGAATCAATCTTATACCTCAAGAAATAAGCTCAAACATCATGAGTTAATTTAAACCTCAAGACTCCCACATTTTGGCCACAGTTGTTATCCGCATTGCACCTGAACTTTTTTCGTTAGTTCCTGGTTGAAACCTTTAACTCATGAGCTAATTAAAAATGATTGAGATTTGAAATTGTTTCCGCTGGTTTGATTGGAAGGCTGATGTTTTTCGCCCTAGATTGTGCAGGATCGATGTGCTTCTATTGGGTATTCAAGTAGTTCAATTACCTCAGGATGTATAATTTCAAGTATTATAATTTTGAAATAATTCAGGACCAAGCGTAAAAAATATGGGATGAATGATAAACTCACGGTTCTGGTAAACATACAAATTACTATTTGCTGTGCCATCAACAGGCCTACCTTTACATCAGTTATTCCACGCAACGGGATGAAATTCTGTCAATAAATAATAAAAAAATCAACCATTAAACTGTACCATCATTCACACCGTAAAATCTTTATTTGTTGACCGACTAGGCTTCATATGAGGCTCCTTATACCAAGATTGGGTAGGACGTTGGAAGCGTCTGTAATATCCAACGAATACTAATACCTATTCGTTTACACTGATTTAAAGCCTTTAATCTGCACTGATTTATTTCAAATGATCAGAGGTATGTTGACTACTGATAAGTTGGTAGAATTTATCTCAATGACTATAGAAAGCCAATCATGTTGAAATCCAGAGTTTTAATATGCACGGTAACTATATTTGCTAAATGATTATACGTTCCTGGTGGGCAGTAAATTACCTTAGGCATCGCTAAAAAATATTTGAAAAGGAATTTAAGATGAGCATATTGGTGATTCTCAGAGACTGCATAGATCTCGGGTGGTACAGCAGTGCACATTAAATTGAGAGTAATTGAGGTGATTTACGAAGGAAGATTTGGCTCCCCAACAATTTAAGGCTCATAGATCCTCGGTAATTTAAGACTCTTAGCAATTACGTAAGCCCGCCACTTTAGCAAGGAATGCTGGCGCAGGTACAGGTATGATCGATCGATGTTCCTGCACGAGTAAATTGTCTGAAAATTCTGTTTGTCGTTTGTTATCATTTTTTCAAGATCGCTTCATGGCAATCATTTACCTGTTCGATGTCCAGTAGGCGCTTCGTCATCCTCGGGACTTAACACCGCATCCTCGGCCCTCAGTCGGACCCTGTCGCTGGTAACGGAGACAGAAGTCGAGTCCCAGGAGCTCAAAAGCCTCATGGAAAAATAATTCATTTCACCAAAACGTTGCACCTGAATCTTCCATTTAATTTTATCCATTAGGCTTACAATTACAAATAATTTGTGTGGAGTGATAGAAATTACATGTATAAGATGGAGACTTGTATTTTATTCACAACTAATATCTTAAATTATTAAAATTTCCGTGAAATTAAATAGAAATGATAGAGGGTTTAGAGAACATCAATAAGTTCTGAAATGCGTGCTGTAAGAAGTTTACACTTACAAAATATGATTATATTATTAGGCATTAAGCTCACAGTAAATTTGCCAGTCTACTTCGCTACTTGAGTGTGGTCGGATTTCCTTTTAAACTATCTCGCAGGCACTCATAAGACACTCATATCAATTTATTCCGACTTCTGAAAATACAACTTTGAAGATGTCCGTAGTTTTTACTGTCCTGGTGCTGCTTGCATCGAGCACAGCCCAACAGACCGGCGTCTCTGCGAGCTGCGCTGCAGACCGAGTTGGCTTCACCGGCAACGCGGGGCTGGAATTTCTCAAGCAATACGTCGAAACTCACGATTTTTCTCGAGTTGTTGTCATTGTAGGAGATCCATGTCACGGTAAATAATGCAAATCTTTATAATCACGTTCAAGAGTTTCGTGTTAGACACAATGTTCTCGATAGCTAAAAATCAGAATGTCAGACGAGTAAATAAGCACGCATTAGATCCCTGAAATTTTGACCCCCGAACGAAATAATTTGTGAGTGAATAACAGATGAAAAAGATAATGTAATTCTTTACAGTGTTCAAGTTAGTATTTATTTCGTTTGAATTTTCCAACGTCAGAAACCTTCATACGGCGGATATTTTTGATGGGATTTTACACGTCGGTTGAGAGGGCCTTCGATGAACATTTCATCAACCGCCTTCAACTTGCGAAGAAACAGTCGATTAATCACACATGTTTGTTCTTGCAGCTGTACAACTCTACACTTGATGTCGTGAAGCTGGTGAGACATCCTTATGTGATGAGGTGTGATGTAATGAGGTGGGATGTAATGAGGTGTGATGTAATGAGGTGTGATGTAATAAGGTGTGATGTAATGAGGTGGGATGTAATGAGGTGTGATGTAATGAGGTGTGATGTAATTAGGTGTGATGTAATGAGGTGTAAGGTAATGAGGTGTGAGATAATGAGGTGTGAGGTAATGAGGTGTGATGTAGTAAGGTGTTATGGAAGCTTCAGTTCCTACGTAGCTTATGGGTACGTCATAGTGCGAATAGCATAAGTTAAACTACGCTCCCTAGTTTTTCTATTGATCTCATCCGAATATTTAACTCGACGATCAGTTTTACAGTTCGGGGAACAAACTTAAAAGAAGATCATAGTTCAAATATGTGAGTAGTTTTATTGATCAAAGATAGATCATAGACGTCCATTTGTAATTTAATATTATGCACATTCGCGATTAAAAACATTATCCCATGAATTTTTTGCAAATTTTTCACAATTTTGTCGGAATGTTTCTTAAGACTGGCTTAGTATAGAATAATTCGTGAAAAAAATTATTGATAAAACGATCAAATTTTATCAATATCAATGTTGAGATTTTGTTTTAAATCATGTTTTAACAAAACTACTTTTAGTTTTCAGACCTTCATTGGCTGGTGATTGGCAATTTTTCGTCGATAGAAATAAGCAGCATTCGACTCCCTGTGGACAATCAAGTACGATAAAAATAAGGTTATAATGGACTCAAATAAACCAATGAGTCATATTATGAAATTATTGCCAAACTGTGTCTGACTGGCCAACATGAGGGCAAAAATTAAATCGCTATTTGAAATAGAATTCATTCATTTCTTTCAGTGCACTGTTGCAAAAACTTATTGTTCGAACCGATCTTTTTAATGAGGATCTTTTAAATAAATTGCAATCCCTTCATTAGCAACATATATACCACTAAATGTTTGGAAGAAAACTGCTGCCAACAAAAACAAAACTGTTTTAGAAGTTGTGCAACAATTTTTTAATTTTAAATTTTGCACGTGTAATGGTTAAAAACCTAAAAATATTTAAATAACAAATATAATGAAATGATGTGAAATTCAAAACTTATCATATTAGATTTGATGAAAGCTCGTGCTTTACTGAAAACCGGGAAAAGCTTGGTAACTTTGCAATAAATAACGCAACGAACAGTGAATTTTAAAACCTGTGGTTAGGCTACAACTTTGATCGGCACATCTTATGAGCAAGTGATTGTTGAGCTTTGCTCAGCCACTTTTAACATTTCATAATTAAATTAGTTATTGCAATTTCTGCCGTGTCAATTTACCACATTAGTTAACTAAAGTATTTTAACCGTAAAACAAGTCCGTTATTTAGAAGAATCATTTGATTCACATAACAAATCACACCTGTGACATGTTCTTCACAAGCATTGCTTGTTTTATTGAGATTAAAATTAGAAAATGTTCTGTTCTGTCTGCTAAAGTTCAAGTTCAAGTTCTGCTAAAGAATGTTCTGTTATGACTAAAGTTCAAACTTAAAATGTGAGCAAAAATTAGCATTCTGAATTTTAGTTCAGCTATGAAAATTTTAAAATAATTTTAAAAATTAATGTGACATAACTATCAGCTTGCTATGAATGATTTCAAAATTTCAGTGTAATTTAAAATGTGGTTAACACAGACATTTGAATTGTTCTTTTTTAAGCACTATTCTGGTGTTTTAATATCAAATATATTTGGTTTTAGGTCATGCAAAACCATTTGAGTTCGGAATTTTTTTTTGCAAAATTGTGACTTTTATCATTTTATCATTGTTGTTTCGTCTATTTTCTTTTATCGCTGATTTATCTGAAACTATTTTGGACCGCTCGTAACTAAAAAAACTTAGCGAACGCATAGTCATTCAAACCTCAAATTTCAAATATTGAAGCAATTGGAGAATTGAACTCATTAATAATTTTTAAAAATTATTAAAGATTCATGAACTTTTTCAACTCTAAAAAAAATTAAAACTTTTTCGAAGATGAAGTTCATATTAAGGAAATTCGCCTAAAAATTCATTATAAGTGGCGAAATTAAAAATTTTCATTCAGGCTTGGGTTGATTTTATTACAAATAATGGTAACATCATTTCCGGCTACTGAAATACTAGCTTTGAATTAATTCCTTGCAATAAATCATGCGGTCTTTATGAAGCATTCCTGATATCTTTTTGTTATTATTATAATAAAAGACAAAATTCTCTTGCAAGGTCACTCCGGAAATCATTAACAAATAAAGTATAAAAAATTGCCACTTGGTGCTGACTGTCGTGTTCTGGAAGTTCATTGGGCGATCCAATGTATGTATGTACTCGTATGTGCCAAGCGACTTGACATATCACAATACTCACAAATTTTGTGTTTTCACAAAAGTAAATCATCGTTGGGCAATCATTTAAAAATCGACCAGACCAGATTGTGATCATTACTTTTGCTTCAATCTGCAAGACTTTATGTTCAGGAGCTAAACCTGTACTTTACTTACCCAGGTTGTGTTTGCAAGCCTCAGCGAGCCTGAGACTTCAGATGCGACGCCCAACACAAATGCCACAGGAACAAATCTGGCATCTGTCACTCAGACGAGCTACTCACCTCATCAATCATTTGCTGGTAACAAGTATATAAATTGGAAATATATTTATGTTCATTCGACAAAGCGGCAGTAAAAATACAGTACAGGGTGTCCCAAAAAAAACGATACTCGACTTTGAATGGCTGTAACTCGAAAAGTAATAGAGTTAAAAAATTTTGGAAGGTCAGGATTTGTTCCCTATGTTTTTTTTTCATCTCTCCACCAAAAATCAGACAGATCGATGTAGCCAGAAGCGCTTGATAGAACTTTCAGTGACATGTGCTAAAATCGTGCTTGCGCAAAGTATTAGTAAGATCATTTTGCATAATCATTACGTTGTCTTGACACGTTTTCTTCTCGCCGTTTTATTTTTTGTATCTTTGGTGAGACAAAAACGTGGCAATCTTTGGTGAGAGACAATCATGGCAATCTTTGGTGAGAGACAATCATGACAATCTTTAGTGAGAAGCAATCTCTGGTTTTGAAATTCTCTCTCACCAAAGATTGCCATGATTGTCTTTCACCAAAGATTGCCATGATTGTCTCTCACCAAAGTTTGCCATGTTTTTGTCACACCAAAGATTGCCATGATTGTCTCTCACCAAAGATTGCCATGTTTTTGTCTCACCAAAGATTGTCATGATTGTCTCTCACAAAGATTGTCATGATTGTCTCTCACCAAAGATTGCCATGTTTTTGTCTCACCAAAGATTGTCATGATTGTCTCTCACCAAAGATTGCCATGATTGTCTCTCACCAAAGATTTGCCATGTTTTTGTCTCACCAAAGATACAAAAAAAAACAGCGAAAATAAAACATGTCAAGACATCGTAATGATTATGCAAAATGATCTTACTAAAACTTTGCGCAAGCACGATTTTAGCACATGTCACTGAAAGTTCTATCAAACGCTTATGGCTACATCGATCTGTCTGATTTTTGGTGGAGAGATGGAAAAAAACATAGGGAACAAATCCTGATCTTCCAAATTTTTTTAACTCTATTACTTTTTGAGATACAGCCATTCAAAGTTGAGTATATTTTTTTGGACACCCTGTATATTAAATTTATTTATCAATTAAGCCAAAACGGACTTCAATTCTGAACGCCAAATCCCAAATTCGAATTATTTATTTGCGAGTTTTAATTTAAATAATAGTCGAGCTAAAATTGAATCAGTAGGTTTGAATGAAGGGCTACGGCAGGGGTTTTGGCTCTAGCTTATTATAGTATAGTGTACTCTCAGCTGTACTAGAACTTCTCAGCATGTATAAGAGAAGCTGTCACTTGCACATTCAAAACAGCTTTTCTGTGAATTTGCTGTATTGTGCTAACAGATCTTCGAGAAGCCTGATTGTATAGTCATCTGAATCAAGGAAAAAGACGTAGTTTTCGTTCTAAAAATTATTAATGGCAATTGTTGTAGAAATTTGTGAAGAGCACACAACAACTTTCCGTAGTTTTACAAAGCAGCAGCATTTTGGTTGTTTTCATATTGGCAAGCAGACACTGTATGCATGCTTCCAGGCATTGAGAATTCTAAAAAGCGAAACCTTCGATGACAGTTGAAAAGTGACATCTGCAAGGAATCAGAGAATTTTAAGTTCATTTTATAAACCTAGATTGAAATAAAAGTAAAAATAATTATTAATAATAAATGTAACTACTAATGATTGCTGCCGTTTGTATTAATGAAATAAGCATAAATTATGCACCACACAGATGAAGAAACTACTAAATATATTGTCTCCAGATTTTTATCAAAAGAAAATATAAAATAATACGCTGATTTTTTTTTATTGATTAGATACAGTTTGTTACAATAGAAACTAAATTATAATTGGCCAAATTAAGTAGGTACAAACACTGTGTAAAACTAAACTCATATCTAGAAATGTTCTTTGCTTGCTCAACATCCCGTAGATGTCGACAGCATCAATCCTCCGTGGCAAAGTGAACAAGCGGAAAACATTTGAACTTTAGTAAAACGAATACAACTGAAATAAATGACTGAACATCGACATCAAACCTAAAAAACGAATAATGAATCTTTAAAAAAATTAAATATTATCATTGTAAAATTGATGAGGAATACTTAAATTCATTAGTTGTTCACTAAATTTTAAACTTTTATTCGTGTTTATTGTAAATTAAACGCCATACCTGCCTTATATATACCATGTTTATTTTATTATTTTTCTGCTAGAAATACCGATGTTAGAGCAAATATTCCTAAAAATTCTTATAGTTCTAATATTTTAAATTACAAAAATATGGGATAAGATATAATTAATGCATGTTAATAGTTCATGACAATATATAGCACACTTCCACGCTCAGTTTAATCATACATGAATTGACAAAAGCAGTATCATGAAGTACAGATTTACCAATGTTCTCGTGCGGTACTCACCTTCAGGAGTTACCAAGCCGACCTATGAAGAGTTTCGACTGAAGCTCATGGAGTCTTACTTTGACAAAAGCAGTATCATGAAGTACAGATTTACCAATCTTCATGAACGGTACTCTCCTGCAGGAGTTACCAAGCCGACCTATGAAGAGTTTCGACTGAAGCTCATTGAGTCTTACTCTGTGACCGGGGATACTCCTGTAAAAGTCACGCATATCTCGAACTGGGTGAGTGAGCAAGCATGTTGATTGAAATTATTTGATTATTTTTGCAGGTCTTCCATCGCATTTATGTATTTCATGAGAATGGATTTTTAGCAAATTTGTCAACAACACTGGTCATTTACGAAAATGTAGGAAAAGTGTATGCAATTGCAATAAAAAAATGAGGTGGTTTCTCTGCGGACTGCGTTTGCACAGTAAGCATTGCATATCCATGGAGTTTATTTTACAATAAAACTCTTCTGACGATAATTGGTTCCATGAAGTCCCATAAATGCATTGTCTAGGGTAGTTGATCTGAAATGAAATGCACACATCTGTACAGGAAATATTCAGCGTTTGACAGGATGTCTTAGCACTCAAAAATGGAGAAAGAATTCCTTAACACGTTGACTCCGATTGCTTCATCTTGTACTATTATTTTATTTATTTTAATTCATTATGTTTGGTTTACTTAGCCCCGTGGTTACTTATTTCAAAACAAACAATATTCAAAACAATGATGGCAAACCAAGGCGTCATTTGTTGACATTTGAGTACTGAACGTTTACATTGATAATCACTATGTATTCTCTGTAAAATCCATCTCATTCTTCACTAAAATTTAAATATGCACGGAGAATACAATGATCTGAGAGGAATTAGGTTCATATTCTGTATAGTTTATCTTGCTAATCCCCAAACAGCAACGTCTATAATCCAGCGAATATTATCAGACAACATCACTGATCATCTGATCGGCTCACAATCTGGATATTAATCCTCTTGAATTCCACTTTTAGGCTGTTGCCCACAAAATGTTTCAGTTTTTGTTGAAGTACCATAAAGGTTGCATCGTTATTATAGATCTTCATCTTTGCTTTAAAACGTTTTACGAAAGAACCTTCAGTCACTATAACACATCTCATGAACCCATCGAATTAGTGTATGAACTTCTGTCTAAGATGCACGTGCCTCAAGATTTTATTATATCCACTCATCTTTTCCAGACTCTGACGGATGGTCTTCGTCGAATTCCGAGCGACTGGTCGCATAGACGTATGGATCTGCTTGGCGCTCGATTAAGATGCGTCACAGAACAGGTTCTAACATCAGTAAATTATTATTTTCATCAGCGTGCTCTTTCTACTGATTTGATAAAAACTGTCATTTACTGATTCAAGATTAATTCGTGAAAATGATCAGCAATCGGTAACCGTTTTTGATATGCGTATTGTAAACTATAGACCTGATTCAGGTTTGTCAAATTCGCAATGAAATTGCTATAAATGAAGCTATGTGATTACAAATGCTTTTATCAAGTTCAATGAACGTTTGTTTGGTTTTAAACATTGTTCTTTAAAATAATAACTTTTCACGGATTTTGCTAATAGAGTATTTACACTCTAAGAACGATAACGAAATTTGCCCTTAAAGTTATATCGAATCTTAAAATATGATTGCGTTATTCATTTTTTCGAATAAATGATTAGGATCAGGGCAAAATACAAACGAACAAAAGTAAATCCTACTTTCTCAAAACACATTTCACGATCTTAAATATAAAAATACGAGAATTTTCACGAGTTGCTACTTATGTCTGAATTTGAGTCTAAATTTACAGAGCTGCTCCACACGTTAATTAAAGTCAGACAGAATGTTTCGGTATCCCGCAGTCTTTTTAAGATTTAAATATTAAGGAGAAATGATAAAAATTTTTCCCTAAATGGTGAGTATGGAAAACAAGGATTAATCGTGTAGCGTCATATGCGTAAGTATAGAAGATCACCGAAGGGCGAAAAATTAGTGATGAAATCGGTGTAAAAAACCACTTAACATATCAAAAGCTCTTTTGCAATGATTGCATAATGTTGTATTTACCCATCAAAAAGTAGATAATGCAGACAATATATTTGCCCTAATTAAAATTCATAAACTTACAATATGTCGACGCTATCGCTGAGACTATGAGATTTTCCAGCAAACACCTGCCGTGTGCTTCGAGGAACGACCCGCCGAAGAGTGGCATGTGTACGGCTGGGTCCTCGACTTGGTTCACACGCTGGAGCAGACCATGAACTTCACGTGGGCACGAGAGTGTTGAGTTCTGCAATGGAAAAATCTTGCCTGGATTCATCCTTGCAATGAAAAAAAGTTTTCTGGAAAATTTGCAAAACATAAATTAAGAATTGCGATATATGAATTGAATTACGTAAACAATTTAATACATTGTCAAGTCTCCAATAAACAAAACAGTTCATCTTAAATAAATTCTGAAGCGATTGATCAATAGCGTCAATAAATTTCAACTGTGAATTGGGGTAATGAATGGCAAATTCTAAAATAAGACTATTTCAAAATATATACACACTACACAAATTTATAAATTAAGCATGAAAAAGCATGAATACGGATATCACTATAATAAGCAATGACATTATATTATTGATATATCAATAATATTGTACTTTCTTAATCTAAAAATCAATTATTTCAGTTCTTACACTAGAAATATTTGAAGTAACATGGGGTGTTCCTCATAAGCTAGAAAATTACTAAAATAAGCTGAACCATTCCCTTCGAGCAACATTTTTTTTGTATGGTATTTTCTCCTATTTAGGAATTTTTATACCTCAACCCGCAAAAAATCCAGAACTTTAAAATTAAAAGGCTCATTTAAATTAAAATATTAAAAACATGAGTCACTCAAATTCGTAAGGTTGGAATAATTTTTTTAGTTGTTCCATGTCACGGCCTGCCGATCGCAAATTTGGAAGTCGTAATGCTGATGGCTCGTGGTCTGGGATGGTCGGGATGGTGGGCAACGATCAAGCAGACATCATCGTTGCCACTCTCGACAACACACTTGCCAGAGGATCCGTGGTCGACTTTCTTATTTCTATAGATGTGACGGGGTAGGTTTTAATTTTATTATTTTAAGATTTGATAATGTGCTTTGTGTCGTATTTGCGATTAATTTGCTTTGTCGTTCGCATATCGACAAGAGCGGTTGACATGAAGACGCCTAAGACCAATCGTAAAACATCTACGGCTAAGGCCGCATCGTTGGTTGTTGTTGTTACAGAGCGACGAATTAAGATATTTACTCAGAACCTATTCCATTCAGAACATATTTACTCAGAACATATTCTATTCAGAACATATATACTCAGAACATATTTCAGTTCAGTTCTCTCCGTGCCATATAAGGCGCACGAGGCTTGAACGTCGCACCTCCACTGGGTCCGGTTTGCAGCAGCCTGCCGTGCTATGTTCCACGAGTTCCAGCCTGTTCTGTTTCTCTCCTCTTCCACCATTCGCCTTCAAGTTGTTTTAAGACGTCCTCTCTTCCTCCTTCCTTCAGGTGCCCACCCGAGGGCCACAGCACAGTCACTTGCTCTGTCCTTCCTCAACACATGTCCCACCCAGTTCCACCTCCGTCTCCTCACCACCTCACTGATTTTCTCCACTTCTGTCATATCAAGAACTGACTTGTTTGAGATGTGTTGCTGCCATCGAATCATGCAAATCTTCCGTGAGCATTTGGTCTGAAAGATGTCTAGTTTTCTCTCTCCCTTGGTTAGTTTTCAGGTCTCACATCCGTATAACAAAACTGAAAGGACCAAGCTCTTGAACAGGAAGGTTTTGGTCTTTCTGCTGATGTTTCTGGCTTGCCAGATGTTTGTCAGTCTTTTGAATTGCGCGCTTGCCATTGCCACTCGCCTCCTCACATCCAGTAGCTGTGCTCCCACCATCCTTAGTGACGTTTGCACCCAGATACGTATGTGAAGCTCTCCACTTCCTCCACCTCACTCTCTCCAGCCCTCAGTCTGTTGTTGCTCCTGCTGTGGACCTTCTATATCTTGCATTTCTTGGCATGCAGTTTTAGCCTCTGTTTTGCTGCATTACTTTCTAACCTGGTTGTTTTTTGCTGCAGGTGATTCATTGTTGAAGACAGAAGGCAATGTCATCTGCAAAGTCAAGTTTCTCCAGCATGGTCGTTAAATTCCATCGGAGTCCAGTTCTTTCACCTTCCACAGTCCTACGTACGCATTACCCAGTCGATCACAAGGAGGAACAAAAATCCTGAAATGCAACATCCCTGTTTCACTCCTGTCCTCACTGGAACCTACTCTGTTGTCTCGTTCTCATCGATCACGGAGCACTAAAAGTCCTCGTAGAGAGTCGACTAGCCGGATCAGTTTCTGATGTATACCATATTGGCGCATGATGGCCCAAATGCTGTCTCAGTGTATTGAAACAAATGCCTTCTCAAAATCAACGAAATGGACGTACAATGTAGCGTTCCATTCGTTTGCTTGCTCTAGGATGTTTCTGGGAATGAATGTCTGGTCGGCAGTTCCTCTTCCCCTCCTGAAGCCTTCTTGTTCCTTCCTGAGCAATGTATCCACTCCACCTTGTATCCTGTTGATGAGAATCTTGCTGAGCACCTTGCTGGCCAGAGGTAACAAAGTAACTCCCCTCCAGTTTCCACAGTCCTGAAGGCTCCCTCGTTTTGGGATTTTGCAAACGAGTCCTTTGGTCCACTGTGCCGGAACTGTCTCTTGGTCCCAGATCAAGTCCCATATCCGCTTCAACTCTAAGCTGGTCCGTTCGATATCTGCTTTAAGCATTTCGGCTGGAATTTTGTCTGCCCCAGGGGCACTTCCATTCCAAAGGGCCTTCAGTGCGGCCCTTATGCCCTCCACATCTGGTGCCTCAACTGAGATATCAAGCTCCTGTCCTTCCTTTCCCTCCTCCTGTGGTGGTTCCTCTGGTGCTTCTCTGTTGAGAACTTCCTGGAAATGTTCCTTCCATCTCGCCATTCTAGCCTCTTTGCTCTTCATGCAGCAGCTCCCCGTTCACACTCTTCACTGCTGCAGTTTGTCTGGTGCTGGTACTCTGTCCTGTCAGCCGCTTCACGATACTGTGCAATTCTTTTTGTCTTCCGTTTTCTGCTGCGTTCTGTGCTCTCTCCGCTTCTTCCGACATCCACGTTCTTTTGTCTTCTCTTACGCTCCTCTTCACTTCCCTGTCCTTTTCTCTGTACTCTTCTCTCATTCTGTTTTTAACTCTCTCTGATCGGGTGCTTTCAACCCGTATCGTGGTAATTCTTCTCTCGTCAATCAGCCTCCAGGTATTGCTGCTGATCATGGTTTGTTCACCCCTTTCTTGTACTCAAGCACCTCTTCTGCCGCCTTTGTGTAGGCATTTCTCTGCCGCTCCCATATCTCCTCAATGTTATCACTCTCGTTTCTTGTGGTACCCAGCTTGTTTATGACTGCCCTGCAGTACTTCTTTCTCATCTCGTCATTTCTCAGTCGTTCCACATCTAAACTTGGCTTTACCTTATTGTTGTTTCTGTGGGTACTGAGGCGCAGCATGATGCGTGTCCTCACCAAGTAGTGATCGCTATTGATATCGGCTCCTCTCTGTGCCCGCGTATCCAGGACAGATGATCTCCACCTACCGTTGATCAGGAGGTGGTCGATCTGATTCTTTACTCTTCCATCTGCAGATACCCATGTTGCTTTGTGGACGTTCTTGTGCGGCAATAATGTACCTGTTAGCACAAGTCCATTCAGCTGGCAAAACTCACACAATCTTTCTCCACTATCATTTTGCATCCCCGCCTATAGTCCTCTCGTACCCACTGTTGTCACTTCTTACTTTAGCATTGAGGTTTCCCATGATGATGGTGACCACTCGCTGATCCCGACCTCATCCAGATGGTATCTTTTCATCTCGCTCGCGTTCTGTGCTGCAACTCCTTCCCTGTAAATGGTTCTCACATTACAGTGACTGATGGTGAAAATGTTTTTGGGTGTCACTAGATCTTGTCGGGCGCTGGGCTTCCCTAAGGCTTTGACCCATCTCCGCCATAGGGTCAATATTGGCGACCTCTGTTCCACCCTGGTTTACTTGCGATATGCCGGCCGTTGTTTCTGTAACAAGATTGTTTTCTGGGCGTAGGTGGTTAGCCTTCTTCCCAACCCCCAGGCTTAGAGGGCCAGTGGTTTTCTGACACGGTTTCCTTCCCTAAGACTGCGTTGGTCCACGTCACCTTACGATGTTCCCTTCATCCGCCACCCGGAGGACGCACCTCGTACGCCTTGCAGTCCCAGCGCTCTGCCAGAACATATTTACTCATAACATATTCTATTCGGAACATATTTTATTAAGAACATATTTACTCGGAACATATTTTATTCAGAACATTTTTACTCAGAACATATTTTACTCAGAAAAAATATGAAACAACAAGCGGTGGGAAAAAGTGGCTAGTAGGAGGAAGAAGAAATGGAAAGGATAGTAGGAGACGAAAAAAGGCGCATTGCGCATAATGAGGTTGATCGTAGGTGTATGGCGTTAGTTTGGGGGGTGCATGGAGGGAGGAAACCTGTCAGGTAGATCACGAATCAATCACAGCTAACTCATGCTACTTTTTTAAACCAATAATTTATTGCTAATTCCGAATGCACTAAATTACATATATTTGGTAACATTGACTGAATTCAGAACAAAATCTGAAAATGTTTTATTGGAAAAGCATCATTTTACCGTATTTTCAAAGTTTAATATGAAAATATGCACTAATAAATTCGACAAGAGATGGAACAATAATCAATTTAGAACTAAAAAAACACAAAATCGTAGCATTCTTCATGACTAACAGAAGCTACAATAAATTGAACTTTTGATAACTGAATATCAACAACTCTAGCAGACTAAAGTACGGAATAATTGCATAACTTGTATTCATATTACATCTCAGGTTCGTGATGGTGATGAAGGCCGCCAATCAGAAAGGTTCAGTGTGGACGAACTACACGAGCGAGTTCAGCGGGGAAGTTTGGGTGTCGCTGGCGGCGCTGCTGTGCTGCAGCTCAGTCGTGTTATTCGTAACTCTGACGTACAGTCCTCACGAGACCAGGCGCTTGTCCTTCCCGGAGATCTGCTCTCTCGTCATCGCCGCTCTGGCGTCGCAAGGTTATTCTGTGCATGAATTTCTTCTAAAGAAACTTTAGCCCAACGAATTAATGTGACACTAATTCGATTTGCACTAACAGACTTTGACAAATACTTCCGTACCGTTGTTCGATATTTTTTCTTACATACAGATAAGTGAACAAAGTATTGGGCACCTGCAGTAAATTCAATTAAATAATTGTTTATCAGATTTGAACGAACTTTGGTTGAAACGAAGTTAGTTGGCTGAAGATTTGAAAAAAGTTGGTTGAAATTTTTGTAAATAATATTAAAATTTTATCATTTCTAAACCGTTCTATAATTTGATAAAATTATATTTTTCACCTAATTTTTTCCTATCTATCAGATGAACTGAAACGCATATGTAAACCACTAGTGACAAAAAATCAGTAATCTAAACATAAATTAAGAATTAGGCAACAATCAATAAGTAACCACTATAAAGTACGGATTAGTGCTAGCAATTCGCCCTCTCTATCAAACAGTAATTTATTTCAGTAATTTCCATCATAGATAATTTTTTGAATTCTGCTGTCACTTGTAGACGCTAAAAGCAAATGAACTTGCCTGCACGAATGCCACGGTTTCTGATACAAATGGATTAATTTACAGTACACTATATGGAGAATGAATGAATTATTTCGCTAAAGTTTGATCGCATCAGGCGAACATTCCTTGAAGACCATGTATGAGGTTAATTCGAAAGCAATTCTGTCTTCTTCCAAAACATAGTAAGCAAAGATCAACCGACTAGCTTGATATGAAAGCTAAGAAATTTTTAAATGGTAAAGTACATTCACTTTCGCACCAAAAATACTGTAAGTGAGAGGCCCATATTTGTGGCAAATTTTAGTTTGAGTAATTTGTTTCGATTTTCAAGTACTATATGTTGTAAGCGTTGCGTTGAAGAACAACAGTTTTGTGCTATCAAATATGAATTTTAATTGACATGGAAAAATTTTTTCTTGTATTTGATGCCTGGAAATAATGTTGGAAATTTATTGATTTTATGCTTTTACTTCTGGCGTGTGAAGGTTAAAAAAGATATGTCTGCAGTATATAGATATCTTTCTTCGGTTATACATGTTAGGTAATAATTAATAACAACAACAAAATTTACTATTTTCAGTGATCCAAAATCGCAACTAAAGAATTATGTAATATATTTCATTTTTTCATCAATACTTCGATCATTTTTGTGCTATGAAAGACTGACCATATAACTGAATGTAAGCTTTATCATATAACAGCCACGTATATTGATATCAACTTCAAAAAATTGGCTAATTTTTAAAACCCTTTTTTCACTTTCACTAACAGCGAACGGCATAAAAAAATCTTAATTACTTGGTAACCATCATTAGTCCATTTTCATGAGTAAAAAACTGCTTTTTTCAGGTTGTGACTGCTGGACGACTGCAACGAGCGGTCGTATTGCGTGGCTGACGATTTTATGCACGGCAGTGCTTGTGTCGGTCCACTACACCAGTTGGATGTACTCAGCGCTAACAATAAATGTTCCGTCCTATCCATTCGATGGATTTCAGTCACTGCTGGACAACGGGCGCTACGCACTCGGCATAGTGGAGGGTGTTTCAGTTGAGACAGAACTAAAGGTGCATGCCAAAAAGATGAGAAAATTGTGAAACACATCTTTGAAGCGAGGGCTCAAAGTCTTTAACTAGAAACTTCTTGACTTAAGGAAACATTGCTCAATTTTAGACAAAGCTTAGTTATTGAGACAATGATTTGAGACCGCTTGGTCGATTGATAAAACTATGAAATGTGCATCATTAGATCGAAGATATGGTCGAGATTAAAGAGGTATCAGGAGCTTTTAAAGGTATGGGGAGTTTAAAAATTGTCATTGGTAACAACTGCTGAATATATTAGCACCAAATTGATCACATTTCTTCCATCACTAACTCCCTCATATGAGATTTGGAATATGAGAATTAATTTGACACAACTCTTGTCATTTATTTATGTCACCTGGAATTTGTGGGCATTGAACTTGTAAAACCTATTATGCCAGCAATTCATCTTATCAATTAAGGGTTGACGATAAATTAGGATAAATTTCAAATTTCGACCAGAGAGGCACAAATACTCGTATTCGTGTCACGGTGAGGAAATTTAGTTAAAGCACAATTGCAGTATTTAATAATTAATAATTAACTCAACTCACGTTGAGAGCAGAAGTTTTACAGTCGAAAATGTCAGAGTTTCATCTGCGCAATAATGAGCTACCGCTGGAATGTTGGTTTAATATCTGTGATAGAACGAAATGAAAAATTTGTTTGTGAGCATAATTTCAATGTTCATCTTAATTGTCTCATTTGTTTAAATTTTGGAGAGTTTTCGGCCAAATGCAATAGGTAGCCGATAGATGCCTGCTTGTAGCTGTACGTCGTCGTCAAATAGCTGTTAAAATGAATTAAAACTTTGCAGAAAAATTGTAGCGCCAAAAAATATGCCACTAATTATAAACTTACTTGTATAAATATTTGTTTTAAAATTTCGCACTTACTATCTTGATTAAAATAAAACTGTCTTTATGCCCTACAAATTTGAATTTTTTCACAGGACAGTAAGGATGCAACGGTGCAGCGAGTTTGGAATGAACTTGTAAAACCACGTGGACTAGTGTCGAGCGTCGAAGAAGGATTAAATCGGGTTAGGATCTCTGGTTCTCCTGACTGAATACCATGCACTTTGAAGCTATGATCCAACAAAGCTACAAAGCTAGTAGTTATATATTTAAAAAAGTTCTGTGAATATTTCATCCATCAACTGCACTAATTAGATGATGAACCAATATTGACCATGAAGTTGTCATTATTAACAATTACATTCATTAATTTCCAGGCTCGCGAAAATGGATTTGTGTTCATGATTATCGAATCTGAGTTTTACGGACGTGACATCGATCCATGCGACTACTCCATGCTGCCGAAACGTTTCTTCACATTTCCTGCAGGCTTCGCAGTAAAAAAAGGATCACCTCTTGCGACTCTGTTCAATAGAGCGTAAGTTTGAGAAAATATAATTGGTTATGGGCAGCACGTGGCAATTCACCTTTCTGATTTAGAGTGAGTAAGCTCATCGTAATTCGTTCGGCAGGCCATAAACTATTCCTCTATCTAGTGTGTTACAAGGATATTTTTACGTTTATAATGATATGCTATTCTGATTTATTAAAATGGACGCAGAAATTATTCATGAATGTTTTATACCGATATTAGAGCAAAGTCCAAGCTAGAAAATTGATGGAGTCAATTGTTTTTCATGCCCATAAACAAATATCAAATACAATTTATTTTATATCGGATGGTATGGAATCAGCCAGGAAATGCTTCAACCTTACCAATAATCTTCAGCAGTCTATGAAACCTATTTAAACTGATTTAATTAATTTTTGCAGGCATACTAAACGATTAAGTATATATTATCTTGCTCATATTGGTCAAACAATTAGCCTAATGCTGCACGTGCTTTAAATAGTTGAAGAAACGACGGGTCAATTTCGACTTTCATTAATTTCTCACAAATTTCGACCAGGGTAGCACAAATGCTCGTATTCTTAGCACGGTGGGGAAATTTAACTAAAGCACAAGCATGATTTAATAATGAATAATTAACTAAACTCACGTTGAGCGCAGAAGTTTTACCGTCGAAAATGTTACCCTGGTCGAATATCACAATTCGCCATTTATCCCGGTATCTATTGCAGGTATCATTGCATCTAATTCGAAATATTTTATACAAAATTTTTTCAGTCAATTTCTATGAATTCGGAAAAATAAGAAATTAAAAGAGAAGCTTCACAAATTGATGGTGAGGACTTTAGTTGTATTCAATATTCGAATGATCTCAATAGCCCTGCCTTATAGCCGTTATATAGGGACGATATTGAACAGAGCCTGCTAGATTAAAAGCGCCATGGTTAGCTTACCCAACGCGTAGAGCTGGCGATAATTCGCACCCTTTGCCCGTACCACCTCGATGCTTTGTTCTGAATAAACACTGCGCCACTGAAGCTGAAACAACAAAATAAATAAGGTTATTTCCCAGTCGATTGCTCGTCTAAAATATTTGAATATTTGCCAGGCGGAGCTCGATTGTAGATGGCAAACATTTATACTCGTAATGCACAGCATATACAGAGTGATACAAAGCAAATTTGAAATATTTTCGCCGAGAAAAAATAATTATTTATATGATATTCATTGACATTCCTTTACTATTTTTTGGGCACTTTCATATTTAGAAAAATTTCATATGTAAGACAAATTAAATAATGTAATTGCGAGCTCTTTAAGTTGGATGAAAAAATCTCTTCAATATGAAAGAGTTCGAATTTTAATATTTCTTTAAACATCATTCAACGATTGCCTCTGATGTCTAGAAAATTTGCCCTCATATCACCAAGAATAATTTTCTCCTATAGTTTTTCCTGGGCATCATTCATTGTGCAATGTGCATCAAAATTAATGTAAGGAAGTGATTATTTATTTTCTGCATTATTTGTAAGTATCTAATGAAGTGAAAACTGTTCTCGACTTTAGAAATAACCCATTTCTGTTACAACGATATTTCTACTTGCCATTATTTTCATAGAGAATTACTTGTTTATGAGCTAAATTATGTGCGACATTCCATTTTTTCGTAAAAAAATACAACTCCATAAATTGCCTGAGATCGTGATTATCGTAAGTTCCACATTTATCAAATGTATAAACAGCAAAACTGTGAAATAATGAAAGCGAAGCTAGCAATTTTTGTCTTTAAACTTAATTAATTTATTTCAGCCCCAAAGCTCTTTGTGAAAGTTATGGCTGCCAAGGAGCACCATTGAGAAACCGCCAATAAAAAGTCAAGATGCATATATCCTGATTTTTCGAGTAGAAAAGTTTTCGCTCTGTCCAACTTGTACATGGAAATGTTAATTTTTTTATGAAATAAACTATTTATTTATATCACGAAATAACATTGAAACATTAATTTCCGATTGCGATTCGCAAATTTAGGGTGCGAGTTGTTCAGGTTGGCAAAAACATTCCTATCCATTACTGAACTTTTTCTGTTATCTTACCTAACTTACCCAACGTGAACTTAATAATAAATTATTGCCTACTTTTCCGGAAAATTTTTAATTTATTTTGCAATTTGAGCTTCTGCTAGACCATAGACCATAAAAAATACCTTAGATCATCGTCAAATAGCAAAAATATGGAACAAATTCCGCAGAAGCTTTAGAGCTTTAGTCCTTCATCACATTTCGGGGTAAGAAAATCTCCCTCTCAGACTAAATTACGTCATTGCTGCGAGAAAGATTCCATTAGGCTGAACGGAGGCCATTCCCAATCGTCAAGCCCAATGTGTTTCCTTACTGTAGAGTTGCTCTGCTCAGCCGCTAACATCAACGCATGTGCCGTTAGAAGTCCATCAGGAGTCATATTCTCAGTGAAGGATAGCAGTGCATTAAGCCACCTGATCCGGGCAGGCTAACAGCCAATATCCTTGGTAATGGCAACGATCATTCCAGAAACGCCCCGTCTCTTCAAGGGCATTGCCTGGATATGCTCAAGTGCTCTTATTCCGCCCCTGGTTATCCAGTCTCTGTACGTCGTTCTCTTTCTAGGACTCATTATGTTCGATTGAAGGAAAAATAGATGGTTTACTTTTTACGTATAATTTCATGACATTGAATATTAGACAGTTTTGAAGTTATAGAGAGACTTTAGACTAAAATTTTCTTGCCGAACATTAAAAACAATCATTTGTGAAATGTTTATCTCCAAATGCCGATACTGATTAAGATAGTGATTGAGGAGGCTGAATCCGAATTTCAACTCAGGTCATGCTGTATAATAGATTATTAATATATTTAAAATCTTTAAAACACGATGGATACAAATAAGATCATTCATGCATGGCTGCAAATTTATTTTTTAATCTAGCGAAGAAATTTATGTCAACTTATGTACGAATGATTTGTTTGAAATTTTGCATTTCCGTTCGAATAATTATTATGCCGTGCAATTTGAGGTTGAAGTATGCGTTTAAGCTTTGAACCTGCAGGTTAGACATGAAAATTTACAACTTAACGTCATACTCGATATTTTTTCTTGCAGCATAGGAAGAAAGTAGCAGATTCATTTGTTGACATTTGGAGAAACATAGTGTGTGTTTTCTTAATCTGTGCTAAGAAATCATTAAATCGTCAAGAGAATCAAGAGAAGCAGCAGCAGTACATCACAGCATCAAGTTTATAAGTTTCCGAAGTTTTGCTTCGAAGGACACCAGACAAAGCTAGCTACGAGTGCAGGCTTCATCGATTCGTATAAATCATTTCTGTTCTAATTATCACTACAATGTAATTTATATGTTATTTATATGTAATTTATATCTATGATTTAACAAAAATTGTTTGAGGTATTAAAGTAAGGTTTCAGTTTATTTTTTTCATTCTGAAATTAAGTTCTTGCACTTGTGCGTCTTTTTGAAAATGTTTGTTCGTGGCAAAGTTTGAGTATAATTAATTTAGATGTTGGAGTCATCGAGTATGAACCCTGCTGCTTACTGTTTGGCGTTCTATTGAAAAATTGTTTCAAAATATGATTGTGTTCAAACAAAGAAATTTCAATGAAACACAAAATCTTTCATCTACAGTTAGAAATGCAGGCTCGCATCGTGTTGTTGTTTGTAAGACGCTGTAGCGCAAATCAAGACCGTTTTGACGGCATAATCCTTTTGACGCACCAAGAGAAGGAGGTCATGTATATGCATTAACAACACTTTTAGCCCATTTATTATGTTCATTGTTGTTATACACATAGTTTCCAGTAACGTCTGCAGTGACCTCTTTTACGAAAAAAAACGAGTGACCTCCTTTTTTGATTCGGAACCGTGTCATTGTTTCGTGTTCGCATCAGTTATGCGCTCCAGCAGTAGTTCTGTTTATTTTTGTGATTATGAAGTGCGTGTCGATTCGGTTATTTATGTTATTTGACCGAAAAAAATTATACTTATGACTTACTTCTCTGCATTGTGCCATATATTTCAAATAATTTATTAGCATTAGTCATGAATTTGGGTTTATTTACCAGTTTTCAGAATGCTTGGAAATTAAAAGAGATAATCCGAAGTGAATGTAGGACTGGGACTAAATGTACTACCTATACGTATATTTGAATATTGAACATTGTTCTGATAGTATTCTTGGGTTTATTTATCACGTCTTTTAATTTTTCCCAGTAGTTAATGTATTTGTCAGAGGATCATGGGACTCATGTCAGGAGATCATTGACGGCTCTATTTTAGATTTATTCATTGGATGGAAAATGCGTACTCGTATGAATCCTCCCCGTCGATAATTTGTGACAATAACAGAACAAAGGAACTTATGGCTGTACTATAAGCGCTCCTTGAAAGCAAGCAGAATATGTCACCCTGAAGTGACATCCATGTCTTGCATGCTCGATAAAACACAAGTCGGTAAATATCAGCATATACAGGGTGTCCCAAAAAAAATATACTCAACTTTGAATGGCTGTAACTCGAAAAGTAATAGAGTTAAAAATATTTTGGATGGTCAGGATTTGTTCCCTATGTTTTTCTCCATCTCTCCACCAAAAATCAGACAGATCGATGCAGCCATAAGCGTTTGATAGAACTTTCTGTGTCATGTGCTAAAATCGTCCTTGCGCAAAGTTTTAGTATGATCATTTCGCAAATTCATTACGTTGTCTTGACACGTTTTCTTTTCGCTGTTTTATTTTTTGTATCTTTGGTGAGACAAAAACATGGCAATCTTTGGTGAGAGGCAATCATGACAATCTTTGGTGAGACACAATCATGACAATCTTTGGTGAGACACAATCATGGCAATCTTTGGTGAGACACAATCATGGCAATCTTTGGTGAGACACAATCATGGCAATCTTTGGTGAGACACAATCATGACAATCTTTGGTTAGAGGCAATCTTTGGTTTCAAATTCCCTCTCACCAAAGATTGCCATGATTGTCTCCCACCAAAGATTGCCATGATTGTCGCTCACCAAAGATTGCCATGATTGTTTCTCACCAAAGATTGCCATGCTTTCGTCTCACCAAGGATTGCCATGTTTTTGTCTCACCAATGATACAAAAAATAAAACCGCGAAAAGAAAACATGTCAAGACAATGTAATGATTATGCAAAATGATCTTACTAAAACTTTGCGCAAGCACGATTTTAGCACATGTCACTGAAAGTTCTACCAAACGCTTATGGCTACATCGATCTGTCTGATTTTTGGTGGAGAGATGCAGAAAAACATAGGGAACAAATCCTGATCTTCAAATTTTTTTTAACTTTATTACTTTTCGAATTACAGCCATTCGAAGTTGAGTATTGTTTTTTTTTACACCCTGTACAACGTCCTTCTATACAATGTCGGAACATTCTAAATTAAGTGTTTTCTTAGAGTCATTCGATCTTTGACAGTAAAATTATATTGAAGAAAAATATTTGCTTATAAAGAACGGCAGATGATAAGAAAATAGAGCAAGCATCTGACTTTCTTTCATAAAAATTTTCTCTTCAAGTTTATAAGCTTCACATATAGGGCAAAATATGGTCCTTCTTTATGAAATTGGATTGAGAAAAATGCGACCTCTCTTTTTAAAAAATACATATTAAAAACGACCAAATTAGTAAGCAAGTGAGAGTAATACATACGAAGCAATATCATTTTTTAATAAGGTAATTAAATATGTAATACATTATTTGAAATTGTTTTACTTTAATCGTACGAATGGTCAGACTCGCTAGTGCTGAACGGAATGACTGGGTAATGTCACCTTGAAGAAAGTTTTCCAGTAAAACAGGAATTGCAGACTGGGTGAACGAGTAGACTAAACGCCTGAGATTTTGTCTGAAACTCAGAGATTTCATCCGTAATCTGAATTATTTCCGGAATTTGCTCATAGTGTTGAATTTAGTCTAGTATAGCAATCCAATACCGTGAAATGTGTTATTATTTTATACACATAATTATTCAAGGTCTTAGAGATTCATAGGAGTACACCATATATATAACATGTAATTACCATTTCATGTTCAAACAGAGTATTAAATAGAACTCAGGTATGATACAAAATTTAGCCGAAATTCTGTTCTGAAAAACGGCCCTAATTTCACTTACTAATTTCATTTAAAAAAGAGAGAAAAAATAAGCTAGTGAAATTAAGACCAAAACATATGGGACATATACTGCGTGAAAGTTAAATATTATTTTGATGTGACTTGATATGATCGACGACTAGTGAAATATGAACATGTATGACCGTAACCCGTTCATGACTAACATGTTGAACTTTTCTCCAACAAAATTCAGGGACCTCATATGTTTCGGCCGGAAAGTCGCTACGCTTGGCGCTAGTTATTTTGGGTCTGCTTGGTCACTTGATCGAAATAAATTTCTGGTCAGATCCTCCATTCCGACTTCATAGTCGCCTGAGAGTATGATAAGGGTTGGCCGAGCCGAGTCTTACCGAGCTAGCAAGCTGCCCAGTGGCTGCTTTCGAACCCTGAGCCGAAGATGACATGTAGAGCGACTGATTTACGTGCTCCCCGAGCCCAAGGCTGCAGCTATTTAAGAGTCGGGTTCGCATCAAAATTTTGTTGGGGTTAATCCCTGGTATTTGAGATGCAACTAGCAACTATCAATATTTAATAATCAGTCCAGATGTCATGATCATTTTTTTCTTTCTAATCGAATTAATTAAAGAAAATACCATTCAAACATTCA
Organism: Hyalella azteca; assembly: GCF_000764305.2. Lineage (NCBI taxonomy): Eukaryota > Metazoa > Arthropoda > Malacostraca > Amphipoda > Hyalellidae > Hyalella > Hyalella azteca. The sequence goes on along the minus strand of NW_025939865.1, from coordinate 149,435 downwards.
TTCACTGCCATACGTTGAGCAAAAACGTATTAAACTAAAATTTACAAATGCAAAGAATTTTCTATTGTTTTTTTAATAAGATTCAACTATAATCTGTATACCCTTTATTGGAAAGCCATGGTTTGCTCGTGAGAAAAATATTAAATGTATTATTTCATTACGACACTAAACGAATTGTCGACGCGCGCCTGATCTGCTCAAAAATATCCTCGGTGTCAGCCTTCTACACACCAAGAAGTACAAGCACTTTCTAAAATGTAAAGCATATATACTGTATGTCTAAATTTGTGTGTTCGAAGCTTAACTCTGCGAATTAATATGCAGCAGCTGGGGTGCGTATCCAGGATACTTATCGTGTCGGGAAAATATACGTTTAAAAATTAATTTTTAAAGACAACACTTCTAAAAAAGCCAGTGTTCCAATGCAAAACATTTACAATGAATTTCTATTTTTAATTTCAAGTATTAAAAAATTAATTTTTAAATAATTTTAATACACAAAAGATATTAAATTTTCAAAATTAGTTATTCTGTCAATTGATTCAAGCATTGTCTCCAACTTTACGCAAGTGTGCATAATTTCAGATCGATAGGATAAGTAGAAGTGTGTTAAATTTCGATTATAAGATTTGTAGCAGACTGACAGACAGACGGACAGACAGACAAACAAATAAGAAGTGAAGTTAAAGAGAAGTGTTGTAATAATAATAATATAATATGCGTTTAAAAATTGCTTTTTAAAGACAACACTTCTGAACAATCCAGTATCTTGGATGTTACACATGCACAATGAATTTCTAATTTCATTTTCAAATATTGAAAAAAAATTATTCTTCAAATTTTTTTAAGATATCAAAATTTTGTAAATTTTAAAAATTATTTATTCTGTCAATTGATTCTTGCATTGTCTCTGACTTTATGCAATTATGCAAAATTTCAGATCAATTGGGCAGGTCGAATTGTGTCATATATGCATTATAAGATTTGTAGGAGACGAAATTATTTTTTTAATTTTTTTTAATATTGAAAAAAAAATGTTTTTATTTATAAAATTATTTATTCTGTCAATTGATTCATGCATTGTCTTCAACTTTACGCAAGTGTGCCAAATTTCAAATCGATTGGACAGGTAGAAGTGTGTTAAATATCGATTATAAGATTTGTAGCAGACAGACAGACAGACAAACAAGAAGTGATGTTAAAGAGAAGTGTTGTAATAATAATAAATAATATACGTTTAAAAATTACTTTTTAAAGACAACACTTCCAAAGAATCCAGTATCTCCAACCTTACAGATGTACAATGAATTTCTCCTCTAATTTTTGAAAATTAAAAAAATTTACTTTTCAATTTTTTTAATATACCTATATAAATTTTTTAATATATAATTTTATTCACAATTATTTATTCTGTTAATTGATTCATGCATTGCCTCTGATTTCACACAAGTGTGCAAAATTTCAGATCGATAGGATAAGCAGAAGTGTGTTAAATTTTGATTACAAGATTTGTAGCAGACAGACAGACAGACAAACAGACAAACAAACAAACAGACAAGAAGTGAAGTTAAAGAAAAGCGTTGTAAAATAGATATATATTGATGAAAGTCAAAAGAGGCATTATAATGTTTTCCATACTTAAAAACGGAAGTAAAATGGGAGTCGGTCTTATATGTATAAAGTGGTTAAGGGGATAACCTTTGCAATTTCAGAATTTACGAATGCGGTTGTGCAGCGGGCCACATATTGGCATCGTTTTGTGTACTAGGTTTCAAGCCGCCTCACTCCTCGAAAGACGACTGCAAAGAAAAATGTGCTAGCTGAACTATCTTTGGATGTAGTCCGACTCTAGTAGGGAGCGATTTATCCATTACCATTGTTGTGCCATAATTGTTATGTTGTCGTTCTACGGCATCTGAACCTCATAAGTGCAATTTATTTTGTAATTACAAGACTTCTCTTTAACTTCACTTCTTGTTTGTCTGTCTGTCTGTCTGTCTGTCTGTCTGCTACAAATCTTATAATCAATATTTAACACACTTCTACCTGTCCAATCTATCTGAAATTTGGCACACTTGTGTGAAGTTGGAGACAATGCATGAATGAATTGACAGAATAAATGATTTTATAAATTAGGAAAAAATTTTTCTTTATTAAAAAATTTTAAAAATAATTTCGTCTCCTACAAATCTTATTCGTCTGACACAATTTGACCTGTCCAAATGATCTGAAATTTTGCACAATTGCATAAAGTCAAAGACAATGCATGAATCAATTGAAAGATTAAATAATTTTGAAAATTTACAAAATTTTGATATCTTGAAAAAATTTTTATAAATAATTTTTTTTTCAATATTTGAAATTAAAATTAGAAATTCATTGTACATGTGTAACATCCAAGACACTGGATTGTTCAGAAGAGTTGTCTTTAAAAAGTAATTTTTAAACGCATATTTCATTTTTCTGGTAATCACCGCAAGTCTCGTAAGTAAACATCGGCCTGAACTTCATCATTGGTTGTTTTAATGTTCTACGAACCCTATAGGGCCCGCTGGCAGAAACCTTGAAAGGTTTAGATGTAGTATAGTTGTCCCGCTACTGTAGAATAGTTGGTAGATGGTTTTGCAGTAATCATGATGATACAGTAATTTTTTTAGAACTGTTACAGGTTGCAAGCTCGCTTTAATCTGCCGTCATTTGTTGATTTCTTGGAAAGGAAAATAATTTTATTGTGTCTCCGTCTCTGTGAAAGTACAAGTGACGATACCAGAGCAATTTTCAATTCGTAGAATAAATTAAATACTCTTATAAATTATTCCGGAGAATTGAATTATTGTACAAATTCTTTACAAACGCCAAATTTTATGTAAGAAATGCTTGCTGCCAACTGATATTGCTCAGTCATTAAAATATAGTCCATAAATAATACCGAACTCAGAAACGACTCAAGAAATTACAATGGCAAAGGATATGTTGACTTTCTTCATTGCCTTTATTATATAGGTTGATCTTAGCTCGCTACCTAAAAGCACCGGCGGCGATAGAAAACATTTTAAATATTAATGGTGCCCAATTGATGACCTTTCTTCGTTCCGATGTTATTTTTATGGATCTATTGATACCTGTTCATAACTAAGAGAGAACACACTGAAACCTACCATTATATGTACCCCCAAATACATTGTAAATTTGCCTGATCGACCTCGCTGCCTGATGCAATAGTGTTCATAAATCGCTATATACGGATAATGAATGTGTAGTAATTCGCTAGGGTTCTCTACATCAGCTTTGGCACATCATAGGAGAATGATCACGAGTACCCACATACTCTTTATTACAGCAGCAGCAATCAGTATGTACAAATGAGATATCGATCAGAAGGAGACTTCTATAAGGAGGATGAGATCGTGTAGTTAATAACCCTTATTATCTAAAATAACTCGCCCCGTGTAAGTTCCTGTCCGCAATAAAGTAAGATCCGTAATGTCGGGATAACCGCTATTTTGAAGCATAATGAGTAAATCCTTACAGAATGATAGCAGGACAAGATTAAATATATGCTTTGCAATGATTAATCGTTACTCATTTATCTTAACAGTTTTATTATCGTCGTAAGCTCGACAGAAGTTTCGACACTAATATTTTTGTATCAAGTTTGGCGTAATCTTAATCTTTAATCTACGATCTATTAATATTTGTCAAACTTTGTGTGTGAGTGTTTGAAAACTGTCACCGCAATTATATAGTGGCTGATCGAACGCGTCGTGTCCACGATACTTATCGTGACTGCATATTGCAAGGAAAATACTTAGACGTCGAAAAATGGGAAAATGAATTTGATTGCAATATTTATTGTTAATTCTTACCTGGCAAGTATACATTACGTTTTAAAAAAGGAGGTACATGTTTCCGTTATATTTAAAAGCCGATTTCTCTGAGCTAAATGTTTGTCCGCTTCTTCTCTTAAGCAACGACACATGGTTTACAAATTATTTTACATGATTCGGAAATATGGGATTTAGAACAAAGGGTTTCCCATATTGCTGTGATAATCCATCCGGGCAATCATGAGCAAACCTATTAGTCTTTATAACACCCGAATCTAAATGATTCTTGAATTATATTACGTAATACTCTACAAATAAAAGTATCGTCGAATAACAGAATCACAATGCATGCAGGTAAAATCCGTTAGAGAGTTCCGGGAAGCAGAATGAATAAGTAAAAACTAGGAGTGCTGGCCACTCCACGTGTAAACCTCAAGATCTTCACTTTATAAATCGAGTGCAAGCGAGTCGATGCAGCTATTAGAATTTCATATTCATAAGCGTGTAAAGTGATTCTTTGTTCAACATCTTTGCCTTGGGACGGTCAACGATTGTACACACAGAATCAGTCGCAAGCTCAACAGGCTTGGTTGCACGACAGGAGCGGCTAAACTCACAGTAAAATATCCAGAAAATAAAATGCACTATCTTCATATCGGTGTAACAATAATGAGACTAATTCATTTGAACTTACAATTTAACCTTGTATTAACTTCAGGCTTGATTGTAATCTTCGATCGATCCGTGGCTTTAGATGATGGCAAGTTGCTTCAAAAAAATATAAGCTTTCATCATTGTCTACAAGACAAAATAATTTACGATTTTATTGATGATTTTGCCAAGACGAACTGCATCAAGCAAATGGCAATCTTGAAAGATGTCAATTCAGCCGGTGAGTTGAATCACCAGATATAATTTGGGAGATATTGCCGAAATAAGATATTTTCTAATTTGGTAATCAAGCCATCCATGTGCCGTGATATGTAAGCTAGACACGCATTTCCTTAAAAAGTTGATAATTAAATTTAACTACATCCACAAATTGTTGATACTAGTCCTATATGTTCACTTGAGGTACAGCTGACTGCGTACACGACTCAAATTTAATTTTTTTCACTCTAACTTACTTCAACATCGCAAACATAAAAAAATTTAGCGTAAGATTTCATGGGCAATTAACTTCGCAAAAAAAGCAAGCATAGTGTGATGCACAATCACACCCATATATTTGTAACGATATTCAACGTGCAAAAATTATTTTTAAGACACACCAAAGTAATATTTCTTGTTGTTTTGCAAATCTATAGGCAGGCAAATTCTGAGAGCGCTGAAGATGCATGGCATCACCGTCTCTCTACTCAACTTTCCTCCAGCGGAACAACTCGAGCAAATTTTCTCTCGCGTTGTGATGACGAGCGGCCCTAAGCCACCATTAGTGGTGCTCCTACACCCAGAGTTCGCTGTTATGAAACAGGTGCTGCGTTATCATGCAATCCATCACTCATTGAAATAAGTTGGTACATTGTCCAAATGGCTCTGCAAAAATCCTATCAGTTGTCGGTCCGCTCTTTTCTCGAACTGAGGGTAGGAATATGGGCCACTACTTTGACAATGTGAGCAATTTATTTACATGAGTTTGGATAATATACCTGTAGTTTTTAATAACTTTTCGTTAACTTGTGCTACATTAAAATAGATCAGGCGGAGTGAATCACGTCCACTGTTCTGTTCCTAATTGAGTGAAGTATAACAATAAATTTTATGATATAAAATTTATTGCTGCTCCACTGTTCTTACCAAATATTGGCAAGTCTCTAAGATGTTTCTCTGATATTATTATAATTGCTTACTCATTTCGCGATTTTAAATCTTAATCCAAAACTAACAGCTGGAAGACCTGCCGAGGACAATGTACAGCAAGTTGGCTATTGTGGTGTTACTGTGCCAGGTACCATCGCCTCTTCTGCAGCTGCCCTTAGATAACCTGGTAGGTACATGTTTCCGTTATTTTATAATATAACTATAATCAACCATAATAATATAATATAATTATAATAATGTTTTAATTATATCAATATTATTATAATTATTCTGTTATAATTGAACGTTGACTCTCAGAAACGAGTCTCAACTCCCATTCAATAAGGTGATTCGTAAGTCTAAATCTCATTCAATTTAATAAAAATTTCATTTTCACGTTTGCTACTACATTTATTATTTGTGTGTCCAAATAATAAATGTTGTGTGTTGGTTTTAAGCAAATGCGCGAAGAACTTGCAAATATGATATTGAGCAAACAAATGCAAAGATTTTGAACCATTGCCTATTAATTGTTTGCTCGACATTGTTACAAATTCACTGTTATTATATCTGAATGAAAAAGGGCTGATTTTCTCTTTTCTTAAGTAGAGGTTTATAAACTATCAAACCACTTAGATGTTTACCTAGTTGTCAGTATATATTGCTTTTTATGTGTGTAAATATATAAATAACAATTTTTATTAGCAGCTTGAATTTCAGATCACTATTGCCGAGGTTGACACACTCCTCGCTCGAGTAACTCTAATAAAGCAGTATTTTGTTGCGCCCGAAACTCCAGTCATGTCACAGCAAGTTGCACTTTGGGTGAGTCCTGACTTATGTGACATCCTCTCCACGTTGATCATATCTATGTGCGTCTCTCACATCATTAGGTTTAATTAATACAAGGCGCAGATCAATTCTTTTTTATAAAGTCTATTTTCTTTTGCGAAAAATTTATTTTCAAAAGTTTATTTTCTTTTGAAGTTTATTGCTTGCGTAACGCACAATTTTATAGTCCTGTTATAGTAATGTAAATGTGATAGAATTGGTATCTAATGCATTATTTCCTCCGCACAATATGATATCAAAGAAGATCCAATGAATTTGTTGATTTTAAAAGCAGTTCTATGAGGTAGTACTGCCACCAATTTGGGATTATTGAGTGCTGACGCGAGGACGTTTATGCGAATAAACCATAGAAGTTTTCACAGAAAAAATGTTCGATTAATACGCTTTCATTAATAGGCTATGAGAGCATGAGTTGGCGACATAAATATCTATGCCGCTTATATTGGCATAATTTATATGAAAAATCTTCCGTTCTAAACCTCATCACTACTTAGACACTGAAAAAGAAAGACATTAATTCAATTGCGAAGATCTATTTTACAGAGAATAGCTTAAAAATCTACTAGAATAGACATTCATGAGTAAAAATCTGCTTTTCCGAAGCGTCACGAAATTAAATGAAGAAGATATTTAAATGTTTTAGCAAACATAAAACACATCAACTTGAACAATAAATCTAAATAAATACATAAAGAAAGTATGAACAACAATGCACCTAGAGCTTAAGCTATGAACTGTAGTCTAAAATTTTAAAACAATTGCTTTTGGTTCGGTGAACTCGATCACATGTCCTTTGTTATAGCGCGTTCTTTATTTTTTATCATCCCGCGCTCTACCGTGCGACGACCACACTTATTCATGTGTGAAAAATTTACGAGCTTTGGTAGTGCCCGTACATTGGTATAAGACGTTCACAATGCCTCTAGCACGCATGTCATGCATACGGCATAATTAAAAAAGACGAATGGAGCTTTTTTGTGGTACAGGACCAATATTTCAGAACAATAATGAAAGCAATAATGCAGCATATTCTTCCATCATTTTCTACTGAATTAAAAAAATCGTTTAGATGGATTATTAGGACTTTTCAAGAAAGCACGATCAGTAGACAAAATAAAAAAAATTCATTCAAACTCAGGTATATTCAGAAAAATCATTTTCATCTAGCTGCCCTGCATTTTTGAGCGATTTTTTACGCACTATTTTAAATACTCTTACTTTCAGGAACAATCAACGGGTGTAACATCATCAACGGTTAACGGAATTCCTTACGTGAAGAATTTCCAAGGACACACGTTGCGATGTCTTTATGTCGTAAGTCTTAGCACAGACATGCAACCCCGTAATTTCAAACATTCATACGAAGATAGGTAACTAATCAAAAATCAACTAATCGTTGACAATTGCAGTTCATAATGGCTGGGATTGGCCAGTTGGGCTTTATGGGCCAGTTGTGTAAAAACAGCGAAATAGTGCGTTGACTGCGCTAGTATTCATCAACTTCTAGAATCTGACTCACATCATGATAGAAAAAAAAACTTCCACATACTATCGTTATACAAATGGCATTAAAGAAAGATCAAATTATTATTTTTTATTTATTCCTTATAATTTTTTTTAATTTTAAAAACCGGAAATGCTGAGCAGTTTGAAACAGTAGGTTGAAGCAATTCCTACATTTCACGAAAAATACACTACGGTATATTCTAGTATTACAAAAGAATAAATATTTATTTAATTAGTGCAAATCGGTTTAACACGAAAACTAAATGGGTGCTGTCTTAATATTCATGTAATAATGAATCGCTCACTAGCATTCCAAGAATATTTTACAAAATATCCATCAAGTTCATTTATCACACAAAAACCCGACCGTAATAGTAAGTCCTTTAATGTTTTAAATAGTTAAAAATATGTTGTTAATATCCATGTTTAAATATGGAGATTCATTGCATTTGATTAACATGTACTACCATTTCTATTTCGCTGTCTCCAGAACTCGGAAACTGAAGACGCGATTGAACAATGGCAATTTCTGATGTCGGAGGCTCTGTCAAGCGCACTCAACTTCACGTACGTTTTTGGCAATGAATAAGTCGTGTAAAATAGGATAAGATGACGCTTGGCCAGCTGCAAAATGCTATTGAAGAACACACAACACTTATAATTGAATATGAAGAAGTTTAAAAAAGCTGTTAGTACTGTATGAATGACTAATTATGTATGCGTTGAAATGAATTAGAATAAATAATGATACACCACTGCCATGGCAATCAAAATTTTAATATATTGTAATTAAGTTCGGCAGTATTTGCATGTGAAGATAATTTTCCTCCTGTTAGCGCTTATTGGACGCGAATTTCGGTTAGCTTGACACATGATTAAAACGATAACTGCAAATCATGCATGAAATGAAATAAGGTTATTAAACCTTTCCAACATGATGGAAACACGTGCGCATTTACATCCATTTGGAAGTGACACGACCGCTCCTCGTCCATTACATCATCATGGCCGTTGCATTGCTCAAAAACTCCCTCTATCTATTCTTGAATATGGCTTTCTATGAAAGGTTACAGCGCTGGAAAGACTGTGTACACAACTTGTTTCAGGTGTTAGTATATAACAGAGGTCTGAAAATTCTTTTAAGCAAGCTTCACCAATTCTCTGTGTTTGAGAAAGATATGAATCCGAAAATTATCCACCGTTTTTTCTTCGTTTCATATTTCTAACAACTTATAGAAGAGAGTCAAATAAGGCACTCATTCAAAGATAAAAACAAATAGAATGCTACAAAAATTTATCACGAAAGTTTCATTGATTTAAATTTTGAAACTGAAATAAGCTCAATGATGCACGCTAAATCGAGACTTCCCCATCATTCCTGTTTTGCTTTATGCTTTTGGTACCATCACCCTTATGTGATGCATCTGGAATATAAATCTCAAGAATGCAGCAGTAGTACGCAAGCATTAGAATGTTCCATCTTCTTGGTATCTCTTTTCTTTCTCCTTAATGTCTTGGGAAATCTTTCGTCTTGCTTTATACATACAGCTTCCAAGTTTTCAATAAAATAGACAATGCGTGATAAATGAAATGCAGTTTAAACTCATCTGTCTATCTAAAGCTTGAAAAGCTTTCAACATTCGTACGACGATCTTTTTGTCCGCAGGATTTTTGTTATTATCTGAACATTTATCTACGACTTCTTAAAATTCAATCTCAACGCTACTTTTTGAGGCCTTTTCATGGTTTTGATGAACTCTTGATCAGCGTCAAGCTTCCTGATTTCAGATCCGACAAACAAGCCTTTCTTCAATTTTGCCTAGGTGAGGGTAGAAATTTTCGAAACAAAGTGTTTGAAACGCTTGCCTTCTCTTTTGAGTAATTTCAAAAATTGCTGTAACAATCCCAATAATATGGGTATAGAGATAGTAGAAGAAAGAACTTTATCAGAAGGTACCAAATTTTCTCGGACATATTTTTACTAACTTTGAGCACCTTACGCTATAATTTATTTTGTTAAAGTGATTCTTTCGGTTTCGACTGTCCCATTTATACAGGGAACGAGCGTATTTGATGGATCCAGCTTGTCGCTCGAGCAGCATGCACTTTCATATCCTAGCACATTCGTCAATAGAAGTCTTTATATTTAAGTTTCTTAAGTTTTCTCGAGGAGTGTGGAATAACCAACAGGAATGGGAGCATAAAAACCACCGTTATGGAGCAACATTGTTCCAATACTTCGTTTTAAAGAATCTATAAATAGACACCAATACGTAGAATCATAATAGATTTTGAATTGACTCATCGAACGTTCAACATCAATGCAATAAATCAAATTTGTTCGTAAGCAACCAAGAAAACAAAAACGGCGGAATGCTTCGTCAGCTTCTTCTGAAAGATTTTCGAATTGAGAGTTGTGTATTTTCTTCATTCCATATTTAGAATGCCCTCTTTTAAATCAATGAACAGTAATTCTGACTTTAAACTTGTTAAGTATGTAAGCATAATTTTTCATTGTAAGAAAAATTATGATGTCCCGTATTTCTTACAGAATTTTTTCCCGTTTTTCAGCGCATCAAAATACACAGGAATCGAATTAAAAGAATGAAACAGCTCTCTGATTGCAAACCTGTGCAATGCTAGGAATACCTCGTGTTTTAAATGCTGGACATGCACTCATAGGAGACGTTTTTCGCTTCCAGATGCAAGTACATTACGCCGAAAGATGGAGAATATGGAGCCTTACGCTCTGACGGTACGTGGTCGGGAGCAGTGGGAGAACTCGTGGCTGGGAGAGGAGATCTTATAATTTCCAGCCTTGACAACACCATCGCTCGTTCCAGAGCAATACACTTTCTTGTAGCCAACGAGTTAAGCGGGTGAGAAATACAGATATGTAAGTGTTGTATGCTTTTGATACCTGAAAACATAGTCTTCAAATCTCATAGTCAATCGAGTTACTGTAGATTGTTGGTAGCTGCTTCATGAAGCTTAGTTCATTTCTTAGTGTTGCTGGCGGGCGGCACATTATAGCTGTCGGGGGTGGTACTTCAGCATGGCTCTCTGTGGCGCCACAAAACAAACACTGGGGTCGTGTTAACTGGGGTTTTTATGATACCCCATTGCTGAATTGTTGACTTCCATTTAGCATAACTAATTCAATACGACTTCCAATCAAGAGTCATTCGAGAATAGGTTTTATGAACGCTTGCCTCGGATTAACTAGTGATTTACGCTCAGAGGAAAACCCCATATTTATTAGGAAAGATATGGTTGTGTAACATTTTTAAAACTCTAATTAATTTAATCGACTCACCTCTTTTCACTTTTTCTTACTTAATCCTGTTTGGAAGATAAAAAAAACTTGAGCTCATTTTGTCTATTTGCTACCAACTATTTTGGATTGGTCCTAAATAAGCTGAGATCTAAATGATACAGTAATTTGATCCTTCCTTTACTTCGCATGCATTAAAGACATGACTTACTACAGAGCCGTAATGGTCATGAAGCGGACCACATCTGTTGACTCGACCTGGTCACGTTACGTTGAAGAATTTTCAGGTGGAGTTTGGTTGAGCTGCGCTGCACTGACTGGTTTTTTGACCCTGTTTCTGTACGGAATTATTAAGAAAAGTCCGTTCGAGCCTAGCAAGATACCGCTGCAAGATACTTGGCTTCTTGTAATTGGTGCTTTTGCCGCGCAAGGTGAAATTTTTAAACGTTAGCCTCAGTATAAACACGTAAATTTGAAGCTGAGAGTGCTAGCCTAAAAATTCATTATGCTAATACTTGATGTTCGCAGTGTGACATGTAGTCAAACGAAATAAAAATTTTGTATGCTCTTTGCGATTTTTTAATTTGCAATTTTGTGAATCGCAATATTTTATTACAAACAATATAATATACAACATATAATATACCTACTAAATACGTAATACAGTTTTTAAATCAACGTAAATTCTCAGTGAAGTCAGTAGAGTGTCTGCACCTTTTCAGGCTCGGAACGTGTATACGCGGGTTTTTCCAGCCGTATCGCAGTCATTGTCACCTACACATCAACATTTCTCATCGCAACATACTACACCAGTTGGTTGTACGCTATGTTGACCGTACAGCTACCTGCATACCCGTTCAATGGTTTCCAATCTGTTTTGAACGACAGGTCTTATGCAATAGGCGTGGTAGATGGATGGTCTACCAAAACAGAAATTCAGGTACGTTCTCTGATTTATCACATTTGTGTGTAGAAGGTGCAAAACAGAACGAGTATGATATTGATATCGCTTAAAATGTCAACATATATTGACGTCAAAGGCTGATTGTGGCGTTTTTATGATTTGGTCCCATGAAAATAAATATGTATTCCCCCTATGATTTGATGAAACATAAACGTTTAGAAATTTCATTGCACCTTGCGGAACTGTTCTCTACATGTAATTTGAATATGAAATTTATTATTTCCAAGTACTCCGATAATCCATTGCTACAACGAGTCTGGGTGGAGTTGATCAGTGCAAAAGGAGGCGTGGTTCATAGCATGGACGAAGGCTTACAGCGGGTATGAACGTGTCTTGAATTATTTCCGTCATCTCTATGCAAAGAAAACCTGCAAGATAAAGCATATATTTTCAATAACAAAATGCTTGGCAATTTGAGGTAATAGTATTATTCTCGTAGTTCTATCATTTAACTTCTCAAACTTTCATAACTAATGTTTCGAAAAATACTTTTCACCTCACTTGCGCCGACTGATATAGAGTCGCCCCAACTGCACCAAAAATGCCGTGATCAATTGTCTCATTTGTTTTAGGCACTTGATGAGCGGCTTATAATGCTGATTAATCAGCAGAGCTACATGCTTGACAAGAATTTCAACAAGAATCTCTTCTCCGTCATGCCTGGTATTCTCTTCAAGTTTCCTTCAGGCTATTCCGTGGCAAAAGGGTCTCCGTACATTGAGTTACTGAACAAAGGGTGAGAGTTTCCTTACAGAGATTGATATACATCACATCAATGAACTGAGATCAGTTAATTGTATTTATTTTTTAATATATGGTGTTCAAGACCAGATGTCTCTGCAGATAAAATAGTATTTTAATATTAAAAAATTTTAATTATTAAAGCCCTGCATATGGAAATTACCCATAATCAAAAATTCTTTTGATCCTACTTGATTTTCAGGCTCCTCAAGCTCTGGGAGAACGGGGTTCGTCAAAAGATAAACTACGATCGGATAAAATTTAATTTCCAGAAAGCAACTCCAGAATTGGTAACTGCCGTTACTTTGGAACAAACACTGTCATTATTTTGTTTGCTTTCCGTGGCTTATGGATTGAGTATTGCAATTTTGCTATTGGAAAAACTTACTAAACATGCCACTTGTTCTCGACCCTGAACACACACGCATGATGCAGCGTTTGTATCTTTAACGCTCTAGACTCAGACTAATTTAATAGCCTGCAATGTAAATAGATTCTTTTAATGAACATTTCGACATGAGATGTTCTTGAAAATTTTACATATAATTATCGACATACTGAATTATAGGTTAATTCAAAATATATCCTTATAGCAGACTCTATAATCACAGTCTAGTCTAATAAATCGATTTAATTCATATATAATGCACTGAAAATTAACGAGTTAATAATTTAGATCCTGTTCTTCACTTCTCAACTTCCTCAAAATACATAGCAATTGTTTAAAATGTTGAAGTAGATTGCTGGCATGCAAGTGCTGCATGTTATTAAAAACTATACTTTACTTTGTTAAATCGGAAAACCTGACCATTATGTAAGTTGCCTGTTCAGAGAGATGATTTGAGAAGCAAAATTAAAAAATCTCTATATTTTAGTTTAAAACGTTGAAAGAGGTACATTGAAAGAAAATCTATTTATTTTTATTGTTGTTGACTTTTTAAACTAATGATGGAGCTTCTTTTCGAAGCATTTTGTAATAATATATAGTATGAATTTTAAACAATAATATAGTTACAACATAAAATCCCTTTACTCCCTTATTCTTTCTAAAAACGATGCAAACCATCTTAAACTACAGCTATGAATATTTGCAGGAATTTCATTTGATATACACTCCACTACCAAGATCATATTTGAAATTATGGTACCTTATCAAGATGAGAATGTTGAAAATATTCCTCCAGACAATTCTGATCACATCACTTAAAATTGAAATAATATCAGCTATAGTCAAAATCTGCCATATAACAAGCAAAGAAATCATTACAAAACTCAATTGTTTTTTTTTTTTTGTAAAACAATTTCTTAAAAATTGAAGTGTCGAAATTGTTATGAGTATAGAATGTGCATGATATATATTTAGTTAAACTGTATTGAATATATAATTCAATTCTCAGCTTAGCATCTTTGATGATGTCAGTATAATTAACCAGAAATTATGACAGGATAATACAAATTATTTAGGTCATATACCAACATTTTTATGCTTGATCCATAATGAGTTCCAAAAGTTATACGTTCTAACTATACTTCTTAATGGAACCAATAATGCAGTATTGCACATTGCGTAAATATCAGGCTCAACTTCTTGTAGATAATTGTGTAATTAGTTTGATTTGTTGCCGCATAAAGTTCTCCAGATTGATTGTACAAAGATTGCTACTCAACGACAATCAAGATTTTACATTATAAGATTGATTGTTATTTCTGACGGCGAACTTTGTTACTTGGCCAATTTATTAATAAAATCTTAACAATTATGAACTCAAATTGCTTACAGATTCGTAAAATATCGATGGGAAAAATATAGGGTTTGTTGATCATTTTATTATTAGGAAAGTGCACATGCAAAATATATGGTTTTAATCTACGAAATTTTCATTCTCACTCATTTAAAAATAAGGGATTTGATTTATAACAACCAAAATCACCTAGTAAAGCATATTTTATATTCTTGTTAATGCATATTTATTATAAATTCATTAAAGCTTCGATGAATGTTAGAATTTTTGGCCTCATCCTAAATTAACTGCAGTCTGTTTACAAGGCCTACTCTTTCCAACGATTCCTAATGTAATTCTTAAATTTGCTTTTTTCGTTAAAAAAACTTTGTATGGATGTCACTTAGCTGCACGCATCTCGAAGCCGCTATTTATAAAAACCGAATTTTCTCAAATTAAAAATAATTCA
The DNA here is from genome assembly GCF_000764305.2 of Hyalella azteca. Lineage (NCBI taxonomy): Eukaryota > Metazoa > Arthropoda > Malacostraca > Amphipoda > Hyalellidae > Hyalella > Hyalella azteca. Next base: position 134,281 of record NW_025939865.1, on the reverse strand, counting down.
TCGTTAATAATAGAAATTATTATATCATATTTTGTATTTAAACTCGTCATTTAATATTCGAAGTTATTAAATCTTCTTCTCACTAGTTTTCCTAACTGTGTTTACGAGCGTTAACTCTATTATTAAATTGTCCCTATACCATTTTCCCAAACTATGTTTGCTTATAAACTCGTCATTCATGTTGAACTTGAACGTTTTCGACATTTTCGTATTAAGAGTTCACACAAGAGTATGAGTAAGGCCGTTATCATGCCACCAAGAAGAAATAAGAAGGCAGACATCGTCTGAGCTTTTCTTTATTGAGATTAATGCTTTTCTTTATTGATTTTTAAAATGAAAATTAAAGTCATTCATGTTGAACTTGAAAGTTTTCGATATTTTCGTAGTAAGAGTTCACACAAGAGTATGAGTGAGGCCGTTATCATGCCACCAAGAAGAAATAAGAAGGCAGACATCGTCTGAGCCAAGTTAATGGGTACTCCCTCAATGCTGGCGCAGGACGGCGATGTAAACGCCCACTGACGCTCAAGTCTATCAAGAACTCCTGTGTTGAGTGCTTTCAGGATCCTGTAAAAGACAATTACTGCATGATATTAAATTCTAGTGTTTTTATTTAGTCCTTTTTCCAAGGTTGAGTTTTTGCTAATTTGAATAATATGTTAATTATTGGTGCTTGTTAATGATTCATTGATGAATGGAATCGTTGCATGACAACATATTCAAAAGCCATAATTTTTATGGCTTTCATTTGGAGATAATTTTTGTTTTTTTTTTATCATTATTTCCAAATAAATAATACTTAATTCATAAAAATCAAATAATGACTTAGTATACCCTAACGATTGCTTGATTAAGAATCTAAAACACTTCGCATAGAGCTCAAAAAGGAATATCAGATATACATGTGTGTCTGCAATCTTAGACTAAAAATACAACATAGAAAAAGAACCGATATCTTTTCATTCTATAATCGTTTTCCATTTTTTATATTTTTTGTACATTACAGGAAATGATGAATATAAATATAATACCTCTTATATTACTCACGCATTATTGAATATTTTCTTATACGGAGACTTCTTCCTCAGCGCGAAACCAGCTTTGAACGCGAACATTTTAATGGGAAGTCGAATCAATCGGCATGGGTTGAGGCGAGTCTCAGCTTCGACGGAGAGCATGTTTAGAGCAGCGATGTACCGTTCATTTTCAAGCTGTTTAAAAAAAAACTTTTTGAAATCGAGTCAACACAACTATTTTTACCTTCCAAAGTGTAAGAATAATTCTTTTATTTATTGATTTTTTAATGAAAATAAAAAATGTACAAATTATTACTCCGAAATTTGTACAAAATGTTACAAAAATAAGAATTATATTAAATAAAAAAATATACACAAGAGGATAACTTTAACCTTACTATCATACTGAAGCAAATTTAAACACATTAAGCGATGAATATACGGTAAAATTTGTGGGAGTAGTAATTATGAAGTACCACCCTAACGTGTTATCGCGTTGGCACGAGTCAAAATAACAGAAATTCAATCATACACTGCAATCAATCAATGCAATTTTCTTATTTATTATGACGAAAAACTCATTAATTTTGTATCAGCTCACCAGATTTGACTTTATGAAACGAAAATGCAAGATTTTGTTGTTATTTTATTGAATCAATGCTGTTCAAGAAATCACACGGTTGAGAGCCGGTTACTACAAAACTTGAGGCTGCCTTATGTTGCTGGCGCTCAGACATTAAAAATTCTTCACTTCGGCCAATGCTTCAAATATTTTTTCTTCTATCGACAGCAATTCATGTCATCATTTATACCCTGACTGCAAACACCCCACGATGTCAATCGCTCGTTCTTAAAATTGCTTCATATTTTCAAAATGACTTTTTTCTTCAACGATCCACCAGTTGAATTCATACCATGACTCTTTAATGTGATGGGTTTGTAATAAAATCTCGAGATTAGCGCATCATTTGCTAGGATTGACGCTTAAATTAATGTACTAAAAAATTACCCTTTTGAAGACATCTGTAAACTCGGAGAAAAGTCCTTTTGGGACTGTGAACTCATCATACAAGCGTCGGAGCAACGGGTCTTTCGAGACCTGTTGAATACAATGAATCGAAATTACAGATTAATCCGAGGAACGAAAGATGAAATCTATGAAGAAAACGAATCTTTGCAAGATAGATCTACGACAAAAAGAGACTTAAAGTCCTGCGCCCGATCATTGTGATTGCCATTATTGAATTCACAAAAAATTCCAACAAGAAAAATGAATAATATAAAAAAGGTCTATCGAACAGTTTGAAAAATTTATGCTTATCGACTCTAGAATGGAAAATATTCCTCAAATTTAATTGTAATTAAAAAAAATCAATTACAATTTTCGCGTTTTTTCAATGCACAGCAGCTTAGTCTGTAATAAGCCTCAGTATCGTGATTATTTCACCAGAAATTCTCCCTGGATGGAAGCTCCGATCATCATTCCGAAGGTGTAGGATCCATCATCTATGATTGCTTGAATAGTTCGAAACGGAACTGGGCGTCGAGTGTCGGAGAGCTTCGCGTACAGGAACGCCGAGTAGTAAGTCTGAGCCAGAATTGCGAGCGCGATGACCGTTAATAGGAAGATCCGCACACTCACGTTTACTGGACAGCCGCAGAAACCTGTAGCGTTGTTGACATGTTTTAGAGTTAGGGCTCGTATTCATCTCATTACTTTTACTTTAGAAATATAATTCATGATTATGGTACAGTATGCTACAAACCCAATTGTCCCTAGAAGTCAATTGTAATAACGGCAGTGTTTGCTGTGCGATAACAAAGAAAGGACAAAGGGTTAAAAGTTTCATGAGAAGCGTCGGAGATGATGGTAGAAGAGAATTCAATGTAAGCCAGAATACTAGAAATCCATTTCATTTTGGCCAAAGTTTGCGTGTCTGTGTGTCTGAAGCCTGGCAATGGAAATATGTATGGGCTGTTGGTGCGCATATCCACGATGCTTATGGTGTTATGATCTTACCTCTTGCAATCCTTTATTGATTTCTCACTTAGAAACTGACGTTCTTTAGTTTTTATTTTCATAATTAATTTGTTCACCACAAACGTACAAGTTGTTCATAATGCGGTTGCTTTTAATCCCATCAAAAGGAACGAACCAAACGCATGTCAGCGTCGGATCTATGAATACACAATATCAGAAAACAGTTAGGCGCAAATTTATTATTTAGCGCCAGCGAGAACTTCAATTGCATGCAAACTTTGAGAATTTTTTTTTTCTATCCCGACGATGCATTCTTGCCCAAATCGCGTCCTGCTCATCGCTACAAATTACCTTGAGAAGCGAACAGCCCCGTCACAATTAGTAAAGTTTCACTAAGTTCCCAAGTGACGGTTTCTCCAGGGGATCTGTGCATGACGAGGTACAGGATAATCGTCGTCGTGATGACGACCGCAAGAAGGACGATCCAAGCGCTGGGGCTGAACTCTTCTGTGTAGCGAATCCACGGAGACCCGAATTGTGAGCCGGCCTTCATGTACAGGGAAGTCCTGGAAGTCATGAAATAAATAAACTTTTTTTATGCGTGGTCTATGGGACAAAAATTGTTGAAGTAATAAATCTCCTAGTTACATCATCGTAAATTTTTTTGCTTTACGGGTGGAAAATTATTCGCCGATGTTTACTTATTTATTACAAGTTCGAATATCAAGATGAGAAGTATAAAAGTATCCGTGTCGTTGATTCTTTCGCGTAATCTTGATTGCTTAAGTAGTTCCAAGTATTCATTGCAGACAAATACACTTAGGAGTCATTATTTCAAGTTATATCGTTATTTTTTGGCTCTGCGGCTACGTTCAATGGAAAAAATCTCAATTTTATGTTGATTAGGAGTTAAATAGTAACATATTAATATCGGAGTTATGGCCTCCTTTATTTTGTCAGCCTTTCCGCCAAAGGCGTGAAAAATCCTCAAACTAATAATATTCGATCACGCGAGAGGAATGTGCACGGAAAATAAAAAAATCTAACCCAAACACCCTTTTGGGGCGCTCATTGCACAAAATTTTTATAACGTGCCTTGTATAATAAAACATATATAATGACAAAACCAAATATTTACCACGTGGTGGAGATAGGAATAAGCGAGTCGACCACACGCGCACGCTCGACGGTGCTGTCTAGCGTGGCCACCACAAACTCTGCTCTGCCAGCGACCACCTCGCCTACCATGCCTGTCCACGTGCCGTCGGGGTTGAGGGTTCCCCACTTGCGGTCAGGTGGTAGGCGCAGGTTGCACCTGAGAACAATGTATGTTTATTCGAATTAAGCGTACCTTTATTTGGGCTTAATATACTTTTATTCTAGCCAAATGAACATTTATTCGATCTAATATACATTTATTCCAATTAAATGTTCAACTATTCGATTAGAATGTATATTCATTCGAACTTAACTAATTGTTTGCTTTATTTATTTTGTCTCATATAGTTGCCACCGCTAATATTATAAGTACTAGACAGTCATAAAACTACATTGCATATTAATTTACAGGCACGCTACAGCTGAATATTTATTTACCTATGTTGATTTTGATTATCGGAGAAGATTTCAATGAAAAATTAGACGCACAACTTTCGCAGCAATCAATGGACACAATTGTCTTATAACTGTCTTCATCTTCCTTGCTTCATCTTAAAAAATGAAAACATGTTTATTTAAAACATGTAAAGCATGTTCATTTAAAACATATTTTACACAGAGTTTCTGTTCTTATATTTTTTTGTAGCTTCTATATTTTGATGCGTTACTTGAAAACAACGGCGAAACATCATGCGTATATATCCAACATTAAAGTCCGTTTTATGATATTGGGACAAGTAGTAATATTATACTATATATTATACTATATAGTAATTGCGACAAGTAGTAGTAATATGCTTAGCACCCTCGATACATTTAAATGCAAATAATGTACCCATATACATAATATTATTACCCAAATAATTACTGTCCATATTTTTATTATCAGGATCATGCACAACAGCACGAATCGGCGCTTTCCATATCGTGCATGTAAGTGATATGAATGTAAACTTGACTGTTTAAATTTGGTGGACTGCTCCGTACGGAGCAGTCCACACGGAGTCTTAGTAAAAATATGCATATCAACAAATGCTCCGACATGATTTTAGTTCAAAGAACAATCGAAAGACGCGTTCAGGAAAAATTTTCAGTTTTGGTATATATCCCTTTCTCGTTGCACCTACCATTATGCTTAGTAAGCGAAATTTTTTACCATAATACTAAAGCCTTGGGTATCTATGATAAATGTGAATCAATTCATTAAATTCGTTGAAATGTTTTATCATAATAAGAGAACTAATTTATCTACATCATTTATGCATACAACGCACTCAAAATGATAGCTAAATACAAATTACAGCTAAAACAAACAATTGAGCTTACGTAAAGTTCAGATCTTGTTCAATACGCTTCAGAAAATCCGGTATCCAACCAGTAAAACGAGGTTGCCCATCTGGACTGAAGTCTACGTTCACCGCAAAAGAATCCTGTAGAAGTGGTACCACGTTAAAAAATAATTTGGTAGATGTTCTTTCGAAGTTCTTCTAACATTGTCATGGAAACCCGAACAAACGGGAAATCAAAATGGCATTTTCCCAATAAACATTACAACTTTGAAGACTCGCAGACATTTTTACCATACCCCTGGTGGCTACGTAAACTGTAACTTTGTAACGCTATCGCAAGACATTTAGTGCTAATCTTTGTTTTGTGTTTTTTATCACAGTATTGAAGAACGATGAAATATTATTGAAATTAATTTCTACCAATTTCATGAGCTTCGAAAATGTATACATATTCTATCTTCAAAGAATTGATCTATAACGACTGTTCACAGGTCATTCCTCTTTCCACAACATATATCTGAAAGTCATATATATATATATATGAAGCCTATCACTGTGTCAGGCTTCAATCAACAAGCGTGACGCACTGAACAGTGAACCCGGAGCAACAAATTGTGATATTTAGCGAAAATAATTCAACTCTACAATTACAATACTCTGAAGACACTTTTGGTAGAGGTCGACCATAACATTTGAACGTAAAAGAATTTCGGAATGCGACATAATGTGTATTTTTATGTCTACTTCACCGTTTTGATTGTTGCCCGCAAATGGTTAAAGCAAGTAAACTATTATGTATTCAAACTTTGGAACATATTATGTCTTCGCTGAGGCTTCATCAGGCATTGTCATCGAAAACTATCATTATTATGAGGGATATATAGGATTAAAAAACTATTTTATTTTGCATGATTATTTGAAAATGCAAATTCTTCTTGTGTGTTTTCGAAAAGACTGGGTCAACACACACGGGCATTAAAAAAAAACAAATATAGTTGATGAGTTTTTAACCGAAACTTCCTGGAGACAAATATCTTGCACCGAATAATCTCATAGAAGACGCATGCGTGTTGACCGAGGCTTGCACGTTAAGCGCAAGGATCCTACCGTCTCAGAGACGCACGCCAGAGAAGCTCCCAGCAAGTCCGAGCGATTCTCGGCCAGGTCATGCGGTACTGCCGGGAGGACATTTCCTGCACTCTAAAATTTAAGCAGAATAATTAAAAGAAGCATTACTACTTAGTCTCCTACTCTGATTGTAGAATAATTAAAAGAAGCATTAGGACTTAGTCTCCTACTCTGATTGTAGAATAATTAAAAGAAGCATTAAGACTTAGTCTCCTATTCTGATTGTACTGGGCACTGTACCACCAGGAATTCTGACGTGGGTTGCTTGTGTTGGTACTGTACGACCAGGAATTCTGATCAGCACGTGGATTGTTTGTGTTGGTTGAAGTAGTTGTGCAATTGCAGACTATCGTGACCAGATCCTATAAAATTAAGTAGGCCAAGTTGATGTGTCTCGGTGACCACAACAACCACTTCAGGTCAGGTCAAATTTATATCAGTCACATTCGATGCAAGTTCAATGTGAAATAATATTGTGTATACACCTGATTTATATATTTTAAGTATATATTTTTAAGTATATATTTTAAGATAATGGTGATTTACAGTTGTTTTTCTTAATTAAATAGGACATTATTTGGCGCTATTACATTTATGAATCTTAAAGTATGAAGCTTGAGTCCATAATATTGAGCTTTGAGAATAAACTTTTGGCGTCTATCAACTCTCTGACAGTGGCAACCTCTTCTGATTACACATTAGTGAACATTAATTCTGCAAATCATGTATTATTGTTATAGCTCATATTGTATTTTGAGGGCTTCTGGAAATTTCAAAAATCAATCGCCTTCGACGAAAAAGGAGACGTTTTCAAAACGAAAAATTATTGTAGAGATTAATTTAATAAAGGATTAAACTTTAATTTAGTATTTTATTTTCGTGTGAATATCTTAAGACTACAAATAAGTGCAAAAGATGTCACCCAGTGTCCGTATTTTAGCTGAATCGAAGCTGTAGTCGGATTAACGCAGTAAGTTTGCCAAAGAACGAACGTCGGCTGTAGGCTTTTTCCTCGTGAAGGTTCATTGGTATTATGCGCTGTATGATTGCCTTGCTCGTGAGAAACTTGAAAGCTGCTTCGATCTCTTTGTTCATCTTGAGTCGCATCAGACATGAGCATGTCAGCGAACAAAACCTGAAACAGGTATGACGAGGCACTACTAATCAATTACTGTCGAGCAAAACTGTAATAGAATAAATCCCTTAACACAATAAATCTCCTACCTCGTCTAGCGTATATGGAATAAATGGTTGCAATAAAAAGTATTCAAGGAGACTATTATGCGGAAACAAATTTTATTATTGACAACCGTGACTTATCTTTGACAATGAAGCAACGTCGCAAGAAAGAGAATGTACGTGTGTAAGGAATTAAAATATTCGCCGCCAATTCTTAATATTAATCTGCCGGGCCCATGCAGGGATGCCTTTCGTTGCTACATGAGTTAGAAGTATTTACTTTCTAGCGTCGAGTAGGTTTTGAATTAATTAGTTTAATTTAACGATAGAGAGAAGCGAAATATTTTGAATTATCGAAAAGCCTATCGAAGCTCGAAATATAAGACCAGTGTTTTCACCCAAAAATAATAAGCAGTTCAAGGAACAAAGAGAACCACAGGAACAATGGCTCGGTTTCAGAGGTTCACTTAATTCTTGGGAGCCAGTACACTTTTTATTGGAATAAATTTTAGACATGAAATTTTTTAAATTCTGATTGATTGGTTGCAATAACCCGCTTAATTTTACACATTTTCTCGCAGTCATTGAATATTGTGTATTAATTTGATTTTAGATTGCATAAATACTTCTTTGTGCGAACAATTTTGGCGGTTGTGACGTTTATACGTCACGAAGTGGACGCTTTTATGTATCATTTATGAGGACGTTTCGAGATAAACACTGATAATAAGTTTCTTCCAATACACTACTCTAAAGTATGTTTGAATATAACTGCGTCTTTCCGTGAATAACTTATTTTCTTATGAGAATTTTGAATTTTATAATTACAAGGACTGCACGTGACAAGAGATCTTGCAGAAAGATTAGCCAAGTTAATTTTGGGACTGAATTGTCACACTATATCCTTTAAATAAATTCTATAATGGTACTTATTACAAACTTACATTATTGTCAAGCGGAAGTCTGATGGACTCGAGCGTAGTAGGAGAAAGTCTCAGAATTAGAGTTCGCTGAGCCGAGGGCCACCCGCTCAGCAACTGCGTGAAAAGTGACCACAAATAGTATGCTGTATCAGGAACAAGAAGTCATTCGTATAGTTTTATTATACTTCATCCTTAAAATCATAAATCTATTCTAAGTAATGAAACTTTTCAGGACGTTGACAGTACAACTATGAAGCAACGTCGCAAGAAAGAGAATGTACGTGTGTAAGGAATTAAAATATTCGCCGCCAATTCTTAATATTAATCTGCCGGGCCCATGCAGGGCTGTCTTTCGTTGCTACGAAAGTAGCAACGAACGTTGCAGTTTCTCCTACGTTCTCCTACGTCTCCAACGAACGGAGCAGTTTCTCCTACGTTGCAGTAGGAGAAAGTCTCAGAATTAGAGTTCGCTGAGCCGAGGGCCACCCGCTCAGCAACTGCGTGAAAAGTGACCACAAATAGTAAGCTGAATCAGGAACAAGCAGTAATTAGTATAGTTTTATTATAAGTCATCCTCGAAATCATAAATTCAATCTAAGTAATCAAACTTTTTAGTAAGTTCATAATGCAACAGCTATGTCGTCACGAAAATCTATCGATAAAAATGTCTGTTTGAATTATGTATTTCGACAGCGCGATAAACAAAAAATATTAATACTGGGCAAAGAGATAAATTTCAGACTACTGCTCATCTTTTTTCTTGAAAGCTTGGAAATCATTTTTTATCTTTCAGATCAGCAGGCATCAGGGGCCGTGCGATCAGAAACAGCCATGAATTCGTAACTTCGTCAGCCAATCACTGACGGCTTTTCAGTGCAAACTCATTATTTACTGACGATAATTAAATAAATAACATTATTTACTTACGATAGTACACGGCTACGTGTACACGGCTACGTGCACTTAATTAGGCCGTTATGATTACTAATGCCGCAACGTACGTGTACTTACATCAATATTTGCTTAAGCGAGTTTTGATATTACGGCCCCAGAAATCTAAAACAAAATAACTTAACAAAATAGTAAGAACAATTTACCTCGGTCAGCCCAAGATCAAATTCCGAAAGAATGACCAGAAGTAAGCCGTTCAGATGATCTTCCTAATTTTCATGGCATGTTTCGCTTCAGATCTGAGCAGCGACTGTGGCTTCGGAAGCTCGGAAGCCCAGTCATGCCTTACAAGGTCAAAGATATACAAAATTTATAAAAAATCATTGTAACGATTGACGCACAAAAGCTTCCACCTGCGAAAACTAGTATATTTTATATTAATCGGGTTATTGTAAAGGACTAATATGAACCAATAGTTGATTGTTTTCAGTAGGTTCCCAATTCAATCGAATTAAAAGCTTCTTTGTCAAGACCACTCATGCAGTTCATGAATAATTTCAAAAATCAATTCCTTCAAACCGTTTCTTTAGTTTAGCCTAAAAATTCAACTACAATTGATACTGAGCTTATTCAAGCGTTTAATGTTTTCCATTAGTGCTTTTTAGCGCATTTTCTCATTTATGGAAAAATGCACTATTGTGCTCGCCATTTCCTTCTGTCTGTCTGTCTAGCTGTCCGTCCGTCCGTCCGTGACCTCAAGTCTTTGTCGATGAGAAAATGCGCTCTCTGTCACTCACTGCAGTGAGTACTGAGTTATATTTTTTTAATCTTTTCACTCCATGCACAATAAATCCATTCACTTTGAATGGATTACGGCACCTCGGAAGTCCACTGCTCACGATACGAGCGCTATGACATCTGACTTCATCGGCAATGTTGTGGCATTTTCTTCTTTGTGCGAAAAGCGGCATTCCTTAACAGTGATTAATTCAAGATTCCCTAAGTAAAATTCCGTTGTATATTGCAGACAAATTTTTTAGATTCACTTCAGCTAGCCATTTTGCGCCTCAGGAATTATGGAACCCCAAATTGCGAGTTAGCATGTTTTGTAACAATGGTAGTGTGGTTGCATGTGTAGAGACATTATAGTGAAGTGATCCGAATACAATTCCTCTGTGTGGACACATAATGCACAACTATATATAATCATTATAATGCCTATAATGCACAACTACTATGTATTTCAAACTGCACGTACTGGTATTAGTTTCGTTTATAATAATAATTTTGTTTAACTGCACTTTGTTAGTAAAAAATTCGAAAGTTTTAATTTTCGAAAGTTTTTAATTTCCACGTGAGGTTGTTGGAGTTAAACACTTATTGATTTTGATTGTCTCACAGTGATTGGTGAAGGCGCAAGAAATTCGCGGTATTCTGACCGCGAATTTCTTGCGCCGACCTAGGATCTTACACGAGCTTGAACGCGCCTTACAAACCTACTAGATAAAATGTAATGTTTGTACCTATTGGAACATCTCTACCTCAACATAATGATTTGTCTAAAATCCTTCATAAAAGGCCTATCACAAACATCAAGCCCGCTAATCCTAGTAAGAAAAATCCATTTAAAGCTTATACTGAATGGGCTGCTTTTTTTCGTTTTGTCTACAACAATTTCTCCAGCTGAAACTAATACGCATTTTAAATGAGATAGCAGAATATGACTTCGAAATAGAGTATTTATTGACCAGGAGAAGAAGATGTGATAGCCGACGCAATGTCACGGCTTAGTAGTGCTTCCAATGCAGACGGTAAGGATAGCTTGGCGATAGTTTGCCAATAGCGGATTTAGAGTGATGACTATAGATGGAGAAGGAACTTCTTTCTTTGTAGCGTTACTATCATGCCTGTATGTGTATGCCTTCAAGTTCGATGTTGACAACCTAGATGTGCCTGAAAATGACTTATAGTTCTCAAACAGCGATTAGTTGACGCACTTGCTTAAAACGCAGTTAAATTCAACAGCACGAGTACAAAAGAAATACTTTAAAGTCATGCGCAGGAAGGACAGTTACCTAGGGAAGAGTTAATTAACGTAGCATGCGAATTATGTAAGGAATAATTGTTTCATATTAATGAAACAATTAAGAAATAAATGCCGCAAATGAACTTTATCTGCATCAAACTTAAACAATAAGTTAAATATACAACTGCATATTGAGTGTAATAATTCCAGTTATTCGGCTTGCTGCCTTTTCTGATTATTAGGCAATCGAAAATTATCTTAGATCTAGATTATCCTAATTAATTATTAGGCAATTGAAAATTATCTTAGATCTCTACCAAACACAAGAAATGTGTTAATTTTGCAGAAGTGGAGGTAATCATTTGAAGTATAAAGGGTTTAGTCGGTTCTAAATCAGGAAATTTGCCGATTTTACATAAGATTTTACCTTATTCCAAATGAACGTAATCACAAGCTAGGCTAATGCATTACTGCACTTCTGATCAGATAGCTTGCTGCCTATACACGAATGTTCAGAGGGCGGCTGGATCACTCCGAACGTTGTAACTCAAGATTATGATTATTGACTTCATGAAGCTTTCATTATTATGAGTGCACATTTATCAGTCATTTGTACGAACTCTTGTGAAGAACCTTCTCGTAGCTGATGATTGCAAAAATTTATTCAGACAGACTGTATTAAAATTCAATTCCCTTTCCGCTGGTCAAGTGAAAGTTGAGCTAAAAAATCAAGTGACGTCATGAGCCATTTTCTCTTAGCATAAATCTAAGTCATAAAATGACTAGAAAGCCCAACTACACGGATGCATATCAGAACGTATATTCAGTTATGACCGATATTCAGCGACAAAAGGCTTGTGTCATGCAAGAATTACTTATAACGTAGAGGTGCAATTTGAATGAGTTAATTCAGGGTGCCTGAAAACATCAGAACATTTGACAATAAAAAGATTATTCTCTAAATTCTAACGATTTAGTCAGTAGTTGACGGTAATTAAAGTACCGTATTTTTATAGATTAGATGGTGAACGCAACCCTTTTTTGTCGAAATTCTAGGTCCGGAAGCAAGTCGCGAGTTTTAAGTAAACTTTAAGTAATGTTCATTCAAAGCTTTCAAGCGTTTTAAGGTGAAGCAATAAAGCAATTAGGTTAAATTTCTCTAACTGAAAAGGTTTCAAATGCTCTTCTTTTCATTTAATCTAAGTAAATCCATGGCTGAAAGCATAAATAATGGCAATCCGAATTCACATAGGTAATAATCGAGGACCTGTTAGTACATGGTTTCAAGCAGTTAATTATTTACTTGTTATTTTTGACTGGAAACTTTACCTTGTCAATCGTAGGGTGTCAAATTGACTTCACTTAAATTATTTGACTTCATTTGAAAATAAAATTTTCTGCAGTTTTAACTCCCTGTCAATTATTTTAGTGACTTATTGTTTACTCTTCATGTCGATGACATGAGTTATATTCAAATAGGCCTTCTCGTTTAAGGCGACCTATCAAATATTTGTAAACGTTAGATCGTCAATAAAGTTAAATTAGGTATTTTATACATTGAGTTGCAATGAAGTATAAATTAAAATTTCAGAATATTATCATAGAACGTATAAAATATTAGCAATAACTATATTAGAAGAATCCTGGAATTATCGAATTATAGGTCTTAATTATAGTATATTCATAATTACAGGTAATAAATCATAACTACCAATTAAGTGAGGTTATACTTCCAGAGAAGACACCGTATTGATCTAGACCGACTACACGAGTACAGGTAATGAAGGCTCGGGAAATTCACTATTACCTGACCCGAAATTCACTATCATCCGACCTCTAACTTGCTCCAGCCATGCCAGCCATCCACCGCTGCACACGCTTCTAGATTGCTTCAATGAACATTCCAGAACAGCGAATGTCTACCATAACTTTCAACTTGAGAGATCAACTTTCGTAACCTTGTCATCCAACTTCAGGAAACTCATTAAACTTTCCTATATACAATTATCTCCGGCTCTGTGCCGCAAGAACGATAGAACAATTGCATACGATTTAGCTCACTAAGAGGAAAGAATTTCATGAAGTTACTATAGCTGAAGGAACCTTGATGAGAATCGTTACAAGAAATAGAAATAATCGTAAAAAGCTGTCAGTTTTCCTAATAAATTTAATTAAATCTGCTTATACTATATGATACTATTTCTATAAAATTCTAAAATAATCATTGAACTTAGGTATACATTTTAATTATTATTCTGCTTGGTTAATGTAAATCTTTTGCTAATTGCCTGGTAATAAGCATTGGAATTTGCCAACAATCGAAAAAATTGTATTTGCTCCACAAATTGATTTGTGGAATATGTTTACCATTAATAAATGGAAGCCAAATTTAAAAGAGAAAAATTGAAATTATTAAAATAAAATATTAAGTTTATACATGAACATGAAATGAAATACCATGCATGTTCATTTTTATTTCATAGCTATTTTTACAAAAATGTTAAGTCTTCTATCCAGGACCGAAAACATTAATTAAAAATTTCCCCTTACCGTTTTTAATTATTGCAGTAGAGTTGTTTTCGTTGCCAAGATATAATTTATGATTGCTCCTTTGTTATTTTAAACCAAGGGCTTATGCAAATTACATTAAAACCGCTCATGTAATGAGTTCAAAGAGTTTGTGATCCCATTCTTATAAAAATTAGAGCGCTCGTTAACTTGATAGTCCGATGGAAAAGTAATAATAAGTTGTAGAAGCGGAAAAAACTTGCATTAGTGTCTCGTTAATGTTGCTTATTTAGGCATTTTATGATCTCATGAGTCAAGCTTGAGTCTCTTTACTATATATTTTAGTTGAGATTTGGACTTAATATTTTCTAATTCAAACTTCGTTGATTTGAAACATCGACCGAAAGATTCGATTTTAAAGTTGCAGAGCTCCTTAAAATAATTTTTAATTGCATCTCGTCCCATTGGTTAACGATTTGTTGTCCGAATAAATATTTTTAAAGTTAAATTTCACGTGAAGAAATTTTACATGAACAGGCTTTTATACGACTAGAAGATACATTCTCTAAATTCCTTCATTATTCATAAGTTATTGAAAATAACTTCATTATATATTGAATGTCTGAATTCGAGTTTCGAACATGTATCTTCAATTTATTTACAATGTATTCGGAGCGAAATTTCTCTTATCGCCGAAATTCGCTTACTAGTGTCATTGCAATGCCCAAGCCTCCGTGCAAAGATCATTAACTCCGCATGTTTATCACGTCAAGAAGAATCGTGTGGATTATTCAAAGCGTTCTTCAGTCGTAACGGCTTTTCTGAAAGACGCAACTTCTTCCGCAAGGTTGGAATTGGTTTCTGTGGCCGCTCAAGTAAGCCTAGATGGAACCATTTCCGATGGCAATGTTATAGGAAAACGAATCCAAGTCTTCGGCTTCATTCAAATGTTCCTTTTGTCGTGCAACATTTGGCCAAAATGGCGTTAATGTCGTGAGCGGGATTTGGCAAGCGATGGCTTTTTGGCAAGCGAGGCCGTTTTTTCGAATAATCTTAGGTCGTCCCTATCCACACCGATTCATGACTTGTGAACTTGAAGAAAATTTGATCTTCACAAGAGTTTTCGTAAAAGAACGCTTACAGCGTCCTTTTATCTGAAGAAAACCGCCAGTTTGGATAGCCAAAATCTGATTGTTAATTAACCTTCATCATTTTAATGTGATATGCATAATCGATAAAGACTAAAAGACAACATTTCACAAATTTTGAAACTGTCGTTTAAAAAAAGAAAACAATCAGCGCATGAAAATGCTTTCATCATTCAACGAATATATGAGCGATCATTCAGACGTTTTTTTAATATGAAAATGCGGTCAAGTATTTTAACAAGACTTAATTGATTTTCTACGCTCTTATAAAATCCTCTCTGATTAATAAATTCTTTTTGGAGATTATTCATGAAATGATTACCAATGATATTTTGCCATTTAATTGGTCGCTAAAAATGGTATATCATCTCATAGCCATTCAATTTGTCCCCAAAATCAAAGTATGAGATAATGCACTGTTTACATAACGGTCATGCACTGTTTACATAACAGTCATGCACTGTTTACATAACTAATTAATAATAGTTATGAATTAAAATATATATAGATCAGATCAGCCGTCGACTGCACTATAAAAATGATTAACGGCATATGGAACAAAATGTTTGACTGATAGTTGAGGATAGTTCTTGATGGTTGAAGATGGCTATCATGGCTGATAATTAATCTATCATCCTTGCATGGGAGTACAACTTGAGACGCGGTCTCCAGGTAAAGATACTCTTAGAGTTGGCTCAGTCCCTATAGTTTCCATCGTCCCATACAATAAAAACAAAATTAACTCTTTGTCTTAAGCGGTAATTTAAACTAAAAAAGGCAATAATAAAAAATTATTCCAGTTCTTATTGCGTACTCCTAACGTGCCAAGTAACACGTACCGAGCTGCGCGTTAAGATGGATTTTTATACGTAACGCCGGTATGTAACTAACGCTAAGTTCAGTTCATCGTTATGCTGCTATATGCATGTTTCTGAGAAAACATCACGTAATATTGTAATACATATAAAAAGTCTTTGAACAGGGACCGTAAGATCCCTGTACACGTAGCGGCCGATTTTTTAGATGTGATTAGTGGGTTTAGTCGTCAATTATTAGCTGACAGAGTTACGAAATCGCGATTATTTTTGACAGTACGTCCTTAGATGCCATCACTTGACGGATCAGGAATATTTGGTCAAGATATTTTCAACTCGTGTTGGAGTAGCAAATTTCGACCAGTCATCGGATCAGCATGCATGGCGGAGAACATTTTGTTTAAATCATTTCTTAAGTTAGCCCTTTAAAGTCATGAACTCTCATGTTTTCAAAATAAACTGAAATTTAGATGCATTTTTTGTTTAATATGTACTTAATTTTTCGTAATGAATGTTACAAGAATATAAAACAACAAATATGTTAAATCTCAGCGTTATTTGGTGAAAAGTTCAGGTTCTCCATATCTCTCTTTTCCATGTAAGCAGCCGGATTCAAGTGTTAGAAAATTTATTCAAGAACAACATTATAAGGTCATTAACATAAACACCAAATTTTGTGAACGAGGCTTACTATATCGAACGAATATTTTCTTTCAGAATTTATCCCAAGTGGTTATGGCGGATGGAGTCGTTTCAGATTATATCTTTAATAAAAAGTGACGGCTGGACATCGGTATATCGCCAGTGGAGAGTCAGACGACGTTATCACAGAAGGAGATTCGGGTATCGCTATCGCATGCTAGTTGAACGGTCATTCCTTGACATTCCTGTTCAAATTTTGAATATTTGCGTTTTGAACGTGTACGAATGCTTTTCAACGGATAAAACGATCGCAAAAGTGTGTGCATGTTCGTAGGATTACTTGCAGAAGTAAATGATTTTCTAGAGCATTTTATTTGCGCAGAAGTGCATATTCATCCATCTGGGTATCATCTACACTGAGAATTAAGGAAAGAATTATGTGCGTAGAAACTTTTATGGCAGTTGAGTAAGATATTTATCTCAATGACCGTAGAGTTTTGCACGAAATTTTCAGAGAGAAGAGATAAAAACGTTGAATTTTTCTGTAACTATTCAAAAATTGAATTTTAGCAAATACATGCCCGGAATATGATATTTTGAATAGTGTGGCCTTATGGTATCAAAATTGATATAAATGACGATTATTAATATAACTTATTGAAAATTCGTGTATCGTATAATCACTATTTGGAATTGAAAATACTTCTTTCCACGGAACCGAATATGCGATATATATATTCTGAAACTTATAAAGAAACCAGCACTAATTCAAAATCATCGGACGTGAGTTCAAAAGTCATCGGCAAAATCGATCATTTGGTGAAAAAACTGTGCAATTATTATATTATATTATTTCAGCATTTATATCGCAGAATATTTAACGTTTCGAAAAATAACGTTATTTTATTTGACCTATTCTTCGCTATAAATCTTGGCGTGCATTTGTGACAGAATATTTGAGAACAAAATTAATAGACAAGCATATATAACTTTTGTATTACATCTATGCGTATAATTTATGTTTTATTGCAATTTATCTATGAAATCTATTTTAGTTCAAAAATTGTCCGTATACGTATAGTTAGGCAGATGTGCTCTTGTTGCGCCGACAGCAGCACTTGAGCGCTGTTTCAATTTCGTGCTTTTACAAGGAGATCAACGGATCATATTTTCCGCCCACTGTCAAGCTTAGAGCATGAAATACAGAGATTAATTTTTTAAACATTCTGTTCTGTTACATGCGAGAACAGAGATGAGACTGTAACATTAATGCAAATGTAAATCTTTCATAACAGAATTGAAATATTGCGCTAAAGATTCTAAAGTAGATGTCACGTGTTATATCGTTATATATAAAAATATTCATATCGAAAATTAGGGGATCGATCCTTTCCTATTTCTAAAAACATGTGATGGGGGTCGGCAAAATAGAGGTGGATCGGCAAGTGGGGATCGTTGTATACTCAAAATCGATCTTGAAATACTTCATTTTAACCTGTAAAATTCTTTATACATGAAGTAACAATCATTAAAACGACGGTAACAGAGAAAATGTTTTTAAATTTTGCATGACTGTAGGCGTTGCATTTCTCATGACGCCCATGCAAGTACCAGCGTGGGACGCAAGCATCCTACACACACGTTATGTCCGTGCCCGTCGTCCGGGAAACGAGCTGCGTCGGGTTTTTAATGATGATCATAAGCTTTCCTCGGGCCAGTTATGTCCCTGGGCGATGGCTCATTCAAAATAAAACAAACTATAAAGCCTCATGGAGTGTATACATTCTTGCCTCCTGGGGCGCATGAATGAGACAGAAAATAGACAGGCTTTTGCACCTGGGGCGACTCGACGAAGCCTCGATCTTGTGAATAAATATCGACGATCTGGTCGACTTAATGGGTTCTCCCTAAGCGATATGCTCTGATGAAATACGCAAAGCGGGAGGTTAAAAATCTGCCTCTTTTGGTAAAGTTTCGTTCAGCTTGTGAAAATACCTGTACGAGTATGCAAGGTTAGAATAGAGCTATGTTACGCAGAAATAAGTTTCCGAGTTCAATGTTAAACGAATAACCTCTAAAAAATACAAAATCAGATAAATGTAGCTGGAAATAATTTGTATGAGCTTCATATAAATACTTATAAACCTATAATGGATACTATTTTTCAAATTATAGTTGAGCTGTACTCCCTTTCGATTAAATTGAACGCTCGATCGTGAACAAATGAAATTTCTTATTCTTTGGTTACTCATAAGCTCAATAGTGACAGCCAAAATTTTGGCGTTCACTATTGAAGTCAATTTTATTCCGCACAATTTTTTTGAACTGATAATGGAGCTGGTTTCCGAACCACTTTCGATGAAGATATGTCGAATTAATATGGCGTTTCCTAAACTTTCAAATTTTCATTAGATGAAACTTCGTTTCGTCGGGAATAAAAATGTGGTGTCTTGATAGATTTAAGATAAGAAGCCGTCCGTGGGCAGTCAGAGCGGGAGCATCGAACGCCTCATATTTTCGGTAATTGTTAATCCGTATGATTACAATAAAACAATAATTTCGCAAAAATTGTTCCTACTTTAGTTCAAGAAGTGTAAATCATTAATAAAACTAAGTTACAGGGCGTAAAGAAGTGTCGTGCTTTCATAGTTTTATGACAACGAGCGGTTCTAGGGCCAAAGTATGAGCGTCGAAACTTCAAAAATCAGTTATTGTCATTCTAATAATTGGCAATATTATGATATTGATTATAACAGAAGAATAATTTTGTTAAGATTTTACTAACTGTAGGTCAACAACTGTGAACCATTATTATAACTGAGTTTCAAGGCGGAAAGAAGTGTGGTGTTTTGATAGTTTTAAGACAACGAGCTGTTCTAGAGCCCAGAGCGGGCGTGTCGAACACCTCTGCTCCCTAATAGGAACAACGTCTGTCCGCTCGCTTCAGCGTCAAGCCTGGCCACGTCAAACATGGTCGCTGTGCGTCGTCTATCCTACAGGACTTGTCTACAACTCAGCGACGGTTGACGCACGTATTTGGGCATTTAAAATATAAAAAACGATTATTTTGTATTCTGGGTATCAGTAATAATTAGCGTTGGGAGAGATTTACAAAGGGCACAAAAGCGCACGTATATGGAATTGGATTGTGGTGATCCAAATTTATTTCGTTCATTATGGCTCGCACACTCGATTCGAATTTAATTCCTAATTAGGTTTCACTTGAATCAAAGAGTTTTTTATGTCAATGATTATGAATACAAATATCATTGAAAAAACGGCGCACCTATTGAAAAAATTGTTGAAAATTAGCCCCAAGACAGCAAGTGAACAACCAAATGGGTAATCTGCACGAATTATGTCGTGCAGTCTTTAGAAAGCGAAAGTATTTATATCATAATGGTGTTATTCAACATAGTAACAAAAATAATGACAGGATGGATAGTTCCTTATATTTCCCTAGTAGCATGAACGAAAAAAAAAAACGGGTAACGGAAAGGTTGAATAATCTAAAAAGTAATAACAGAGAAAGTGCCAACATTTCCATAAGGAAATTCTAGCTTAGTCTGCCTATTATCATAGCCAGACAAAGTTTTCTTATGCGTTTTCTAAATTTACTGCCCGCATGAGTAGCAGGGAGAGAGAACCTAATTTTTTCACAGGAGAGCCCGTATCCTCAGCGGCAGTTTGTACATATTTGCACTTGTTAATAAAGACACATTCATCAATCAACAAAACTCGTAAATCTAATTCAAACTGAATACAATTTTTTATGTCGTATTTATCCAACTAATAGCGATTATTAATTAAATTCTAGATTATTTTACAGCAAAAATACTAAAGAGGAAACTTGTAATATAGGCAATCCTACAATATAACGAATTTATGCCCACATAATTGTTTCAACATTGGTTGAATGAAGGTGGATCTTCGATAGTTTTACCTATGTTGTCAGCAAAACTAAGAGAGCCTTACCATTTTTGGGGATTTGATAGCCTTGCTAATTGCTATTTTTTTAAAGCTTTATTGAGTTGGAACAACCTTCTGGCTTCGACATTGATATAAATTTATAAATGCATCTGTGGCTCCCGTCTCATTGGTCGCTCGGTTTTCCCTGAGCTCGCGGTAAGCAGTACAGTTAATTACTTCATTTATTGCGTTCAATTGTCATTCAGGCCAATGATCGGACCAAATTTCTTGAGAAAATTAAACCACCGTCATTGCTTAACATTTCAATTCAAGGGTTGTCAACCCAATGAAAAAAAAATTGCCAAAATCGTTGTAAGGTTAATTCAAGAAGTTCTTGTTCAGTACTAGAAAACATTTTAACCTATTAAGACGAAAGCTATTCACAATTTTAATCTATTTTGCGTTTCACGTTTCTTCCTAGTCATTTGTGACTCATTGATGGAATTCTTAAAAGCAAACGTACATGAAACTTGGCCTTCGTTATATAAGGAATTTGTGTAGTTGTTCCCTCTTCAAGCCTCAATCATCTTGCGTTGGGTTGTGATGAATGAGATTTTTTCTTTGGCATTGATATCGCTAATTAATTTATATTACCTGAATGTTTAATTGCGCGTTCCGCGTGAAACCAATGCAGTTTATTGTAGATTTACGTAATTTATTGCCGTGACCTCGCACATTACGTTGCGTCTCTACATAATACATAATATGACGTCTGTTCTATTTATAAATTTTGCAAGTATTACCACATAATTTAAATGTTAAAAATCGCCTTGCTTGGCGATTGAACTTTTTAATTAGTTTCATTGTTCTCTTATTCTCAAAGTTAGCTCGAATTGCGGGGCATTATCATCTTTGAAAAAAAAAGATAAATTTCGTAGCCCGAAGGTAAAACGACTATGCCCAATGATCCTGTATCACTCGTTAAAGCGAGCAAATTGCATCATCTTAGTTTGACTAAATTTCAAGCTGAAGTCGGTGCACCGATGCTACAATTATTTGGGTTATGACATAGGAAAAATTAAATACAAGAGACATCATGATCATTGAACTAGATTTTTTCCATGTTACGGAACGCTTAGAGCTCCGTAACAGAGGTAACCCTAAGAAGGTAAGAGGTAACCCTAAGAAGGTAAGAGGTAACCCTACGAAGGTAAGAGGTAACCAACGAAGGTAAGAGGTAACCCTAAGAAGGTAAGAGGTAACCCTAAGCAGGTAAGAGGTAACCCTAAGAAGGTAAGAGGTAACCCTACGAAGGTAAGAGGTAACCCTACGAAGGTAAGAGGTAACCAACGAAGGTAAGAGGTAACCCTAAGAAGGTAAGAGGTAACCCTAAGCAGGTAAGAGGTAACCCTAAGCAGGTAAGAGGTAACCCTAAGCAAGTAAGAGGTAACCCTAAGCAGGTAGGAGGTAACCTTAAGCAGGTAAGAGGTAACCCTAAGAAGGTAAGAGACAACCCTAAGAAGGTAGGAGGTAACCTTAACAAGTATTCTTCATGCGCAAAGAATGTCATCAGCCTCCTTATTCATTCCTTTTCTGACCCTTTCATTGTTTCACTGTAAAACAACGTCTGGCGATGGTCTTCATTTATTCCTTTCCTTGGTCTATTTTTATGTAGATTGTGCAAGTTTCTCAACTGTAATAAGCGGTGCAATGCTAACCTTTATTGCAGGTTTCACTTTATTACATGTTCACTTATTGTCTTTTCTCACTAATGTGTGAAGTCGCTTTTACTGTGATCTTACATCGGCTTTCTTTGACCTTTGTTATCCCTTAATTTTCTTTCTGTTATACGCCAAAAAGAAAGATGAGTACGGTAATACTTTTTACAGTATGTTATCACCGAGAATGTCTGTTAATTGATTTCTATTGTCATTCACGAATTCTGTTATTAATTCAACTTAATGTTAAAATTTGTTTACTATATTATTTCGTTTTATGTTTCATTTTCATAGTTCCTTGATTTGTTGGTTGTATAACTGTGCAATGTTCGTTTTTATTGGTCCGCGAAACCAATACTCATGGAACTAGTGCATATGGTACTCAAGCATATGGTGCTCATACATGTGGTACTCATAGATATGGTACTCATACATGTGGTACTCATAGATATGGTACTCATGCATATGGTGCCCATACATATGGTACTCATACATATGGTACTCATACATATGGTACTCATACATATGGTACTAATTCAAGCTCAGGGAGCCTAGGATTTTTTCCTACATATGAAGCTTCTCTACATATCATTTATGTGTTTATCCATTAATTTGAAGGCATCATTCCTTCCGATATTGAAAGTCTTTCCTTGGAAAACCACAGGTCTAAGGGACCACCGAACGTATTATTTTGTAATTATCAAATGAACGGGCCACTCAAAGTTAACGTATTCTTCACTACAATATTTTTTTTATAACTGTAAAAGTGTTAATGATATAATTTTATCTAATCGAACGTTCTCGAGCTTGTAATTTCATTCTCTATAGGTGGATTCTTGTTACTTGATATCCATATGCAGGTGTTAATTTCATTCACTAAATATAGACGACCGGCTTAATATTAACTCATGTTGCATACGTCAATAACATGAGCGGAGCACTAAAATATTAAATCACTCGGAGTAAACTCCGGAAAATAAATTAAATTGAAATTTTCTGGTATATCGAATACTAAATGGGATGAAGGACTACCTCAAGCCCATGTTCTTGGATCAATGGTCTCAGACAGGAATTCCTCAGAAGCATCTGATCCCAGACACATTGTCGCCAGGCCTCGCTCATGCGGGGCGGACCGAGGTGAATTGAAAGATCGATGTCCAAGTAAGGAAACGGAAGACAACTTACAAACACTGCTTTAAGCAATCATTGATTGCCATTATTAAACTAATTTTACGCATAACATAAATCTTATATTGATTACATTAGAGAAATAAAGTGTACTCCAGCACCACACTTGAATCTTGGATCCATTGAACATCAAGGTTCTATATCAGCATGTGTCCCGTGAAAGCTGACAAACGCTGGTCTTTCCCTGAAGGTGCTGTCTCCATCAAAGAAGTTCGATTCGAGTCGAATTAAAAAAAATCGGTTTGCTAGGTGTTATTCTTCTCGCCATGCTGGCTCGAGTCGTATAGCTCTTTCGGGACCGCAGAATTCTTTAGCTTTTATGGGCCGTCCCTCTGACTCACATGCTCGGTTGACAGGGAAGGTCTGCGACCGTGAGCTTTCGACCGCCTCAGACGCCTCGTCCCGGTAGACCGTAGTCCGCTTGAACTTCAAAGCCTGTCAGTGTGCGAAGTAACTGCGAGGAGTGAGGTGGTGCGTCTTGGTTCCGGCGCAACGCAAGTGAAAAATGTTTTGTGGGCACTTGGATGAGATCTAATTTAAAATTTAGTGATGTTTTTATTGCTGTTTACCATTGTTGCGGTTGCTTTAATAAGTGCAAATATTGGTCGAAAAATCTGTCAAGAGATATGAGTTTCTTTCAGTGATCAGTTGATGGAAGGTTCTTTCGGTTTCGCCCAGATTGACTGTGAGATAAGAAATCAAGATTTTATACTTCCTGGACCTAATCCATCGGATATATTAATTTAATCCTAATTTAAGTGGCCAGAAGTTTGTATCTCACCGTATTCTTGTGCATAGGTAGACTCAATTTAAGGGTAATTATTATTCTCAAGTCATCCATAAGGTTCCGTCGTTTATTTTTCTGACTTTCTACGAAGTTCCCAGCAACAAATTTGAGTACTCTGTGCCGGCATTAGTTTTGGAAGCTGCACTAATGTTGCGTAGGCTACTTGCGGTGCCTAGACTAGAACAGAGTCAGAGATGACGCTCAACCGTCGCCACTGACTCCTTCATGCCCTTTGTGAGCCGGAAGAAGAAATAATCGATCGATGTTGTCCTGTTTCTGACGAACGTATATTCTCCATTGAAATGCTTAGGTATTGCTGCCACCATCATAATTTATTGATTTGGTCTTGCGTCGTTCGCTACGTTGGCATAGGGTGAGAGAAATCTTTTTCCTGAAGATATTCTGTACATACTAACCTAGGCCTACCAATGACACGTAAGTCGCCACTCAGAATTACTAGGTACACTTATAGGGACACTATTTATCTGTTATCAGTTTTATTAATTTTCTAGAATATTTGATTTTTTCGCAAACCATCAGAGCTACTTAAAGATTGACATTTTGTTTCTTCGTAGATTCAGTTATCCGTAGGATCATAACAGCCTGATCCGCCAATGTTTGGGGTAAGACATTAAATAGCTCCTGTTATATTGATCTAATTTGTAATATTTGCTTATATAATGTACTTCATTTATTCATCTCGATTTGTATTATGCCATTAGTATTATAGCCGTTTGTTCATTCTACAGGTGCAACTTCCATACTTTACAAAATACACTTAAAACACTATCCTCGGCAAATTCGTATTATAATCCCCATTCTAAGTTCTTGAATTGTAGCGGTTTCGTAACTAACCAATCCGCTATACACTTAAACCACGGATCATCAATAAAAACCGTATAAAACTAGTCAGAACTACAATTTTTGGGGTTTGATCAACGCGTGATAACTAGGATTACCTACCTAGTTACAGTTGCGTTAGAAATTTGTGGCTCTCTCAGAATTACTACACTTAAACCACGGATCATCAATAAAAACCGTATAATACTAGTCAGAACTACAATTTTTGGGGTTTGATCAACGCGTGATAACTAGGATTACCTACCTAGTTACAGTTGCGTTAGAAATTTGTGGCTCGGTTTTATTCACAATATACGTAGATCGTTTCTTTTGAAGGCCAGCGACATAATAAGTGCTGTGGTGACGTTTGTGACATAACTGGCATTGCAATATATTTTTTTTATCCTTGTTCATGCTGGGCTGGAATCTCGTGTGCGTGCAGAGGCGTAACATTGTCGAGCGAGAGAGTTTTAAACTTTTTTTAACTACGAATTCTTGCGACCTGTTGATGGTTGATTTAAAACGCGTTAAGATTCCCAATGAGTCTTGATGGCTGCGTAAATGATTGAGTTCTTCCTAAAAAATGCATAGTTTTTATACGATGTTAAATACTTTTTTTACCATCTCTTCTGAGTTTCATTTGAGCGCCCCGCTTATTGAGTCTAGTCGAGATTTGACGAAACCGAAGACGTGATTTGTGGATCGATTTCGTCAAAAAATGTTGATCTCTTGCGCTAAGTAAGGGGAATGTTCTGTAAGTGTAATTTGCCCATCGATTCGTAAAGCCTATTATATATTTATACGTGGGTGGGCTGAATTGTGGTGTCTTTTCAAATAGATTGGGCTGTTGGGTCATGGCTTCGAGCCTGTCACCATCTCATTCATTATTATCATCAATATTTTTGAATAACAGACCGTTTTTAACCGACGTTGGATATTTCTATAGTAACCTGACTCATTCTTGAATCTTGCTTCTTGTGCAGGTTCTATTTCGGTGGAAATACTATTGAGTGGTTCTAGTGCTGTGACATTGAATGGACCGATCAATCTGTGGTGTAGAAGGAAAAGCATGTGGCACTAAAATATTTGTGAATGTGACTATCTTTAAGATCTTAGTCGTAGTAAATTAACTGTGATGGAAAATCAAGAAGAATATAACTCAATTTTATTTTAGGTATCTGGTGATCAATTGTTGAACTTGAGAAGTGCTGTTAATTCTAACGATTAAACAGGAAAAAGTTTGTGTTGTGAGCATGGCAGCAACGCGTGCTGCTCGCGGGAGAGCCAGTCTCTTGCTGGTCTACTGGGCGCTGCTGGTACCGCTCGCCTCCTCTTACACTTACGGTAAGGCAGACTAACCCTGGTTGAACGCTGCACGATTTAAATATCGACTTCACTATCCATTAATAAGGGTTTAAATAGCGACCTCACCACCATTTGCACGTTTTGATGGATAGGATGGTACACGGTTTTTGAAACTTTTTGTCTACCGAAGGTAACTCAAATTTGGGAGGGCCATGAAAAAGATACCATGTTGGTATCTTTTTGATACCAACATGGTAATTATTGTAGCCTTTAGATACAAACATAATTATTTTAGATACAAACAACGATTATTGCAGCGATTTATAATTTCCTTCAGTCAGTCTCTGCTTGGAAGAATTGAAATTTAACGTCCTACTTGCCATTAATATTTAATGACTTTGCATTACAACTTCTTACAATACTAGCAGATTTAGTCTAGGCTTCTCACAAAGCTGTGTTGAGAAGCGGGCTAACCTGTCAGGTTGAAAACAAGAAACATTTGAAACCTTTTGATACCTGATGAATGTATAGGTTACCAGGGACGGAACTTTGTAGTTGAAACCATTGCTTTAGTAAAAGTTTACTGCAAAATCATTAATTATGCGTGAAGTAATGTTAAATGTGAGAAAATAACCTTTTTTACATTTTCTATATGTCTTACTTCAATCTGAAATGTATTCATGTATCTATCGATGCCTTCTTTCTTTTTGAAGCTCATACAAGCCTTGTTGACGACTTGTTTCCAGATGAAAGTAAGTGAGATATTTAGTAAGTATATGCCAATAAATGCGAGCAACGAGTATTTCGATTCTCAAATGAACCGTTGCATGATCGCACAATATTGCTGTCTGCTATGTGAGGCCAGTGTTGTACTAGAGCAGTGTCGTACTGGATCAAGGTTTTTCAGTGTCGTACTAGAGTCAGGCTGTTCAGTGTCGTACTAGACCAAGTTTTTTCTGGGTCGTCCTAGAGCCAGGCGGTTCAGTGTCGCTCTAGAGCAAGACTGTTCAGTGTCGTCCTAAAGCCAGGTTGTTCAGTGCCGTACGGGATCAAGGTTTTTCAGTGCTGTACTAGAGCCAGGCTGTTCAGTATCGTACTGGAGCAAGGTTATTCAGTGTCGTCCTACTGCAAGGCTGTTCAGTGTCGTCCTAGGGCAAGGCTGTTCATGGGCTCGCACTGTGCTTGGATTCCTGTGCCGCAGCTGCTTGGAATCTGAAGCTTTTACCTGCGATCTCCTCCTCTCGCTGAACCGGTCCCATGATTCTTGTATACCGAGCCATGCTGAGAGAACTTGAGGTCAAAGGTGGCCTTCTGCCACACGTCTGCTGAGTTCTCCGACTCTTTGATAAACTTTTACGAACGGCCCTGAGACGTTGTGAAGAGAGTTAGCAAGCGCCCAGGTGATGTTAGGTTGCGGTCAACGAACTTCCTTTTAGATGACAAGCCATGTGTGTGCATAATTCTGCGTTGTGGTTCAAAGCAGTTCTGAAACTGAAAGTTATCATGCTCCCCATTTCGTAACGTATAAGCAAAATATGGTACGTGCTTTACCCTTGCATATGTATCATTAATATATTTGCGGGTATTGTACAAACTCTCTGTGAATAATATAGATAAAATATAGATAGTGCCAAAATTACTATTGATTACTTTTATTCGTCATTTGGAACATTCGTGTTAACAAGGTTCTGTCCAGATTATTATCCAACCAAGTATGGTTGATTGACAGTCTTCATATCAAAGACTTCGTTCGTTTCTTGAGTGCAGAAGCGGATTCCTTGTGCAGGTGCTGCTGCAACTGCAGCCAAAGCTAATGCTGGTTTCTGAGCTGCAAGTCATGTTTGGACTATCCGCATGTGTGACCGCCAAGGAATGCTTGGCTGGGACGCTGCTGAATTTTGCCCTAATGCTTTCAGCGTATTTGTTATTCGCATGTAACACCTGTGGAACTGAGTTGTATTATTTATTTAACGCATTGACTGTGCAAACCAAAGTTCATTAATAACTTCTGACAGATGCGCTTGGTTTTAAAAAGGAAAACGTATTTAGGAGAGAATGGGTTAGTTGCAAGCTCAAGTTTATCTTGAGCAGTGTACTCCTTATTGACTCACGACTAATCATCAAGTCTATAATCCAATCTTTGCTGAAATGAACTATCATTAACTTTAATGTCGATAAACTACGAAACTCAAACTTATGATAAATTTGAGTTGTTTGTAACAACTCAATGACTATGGGTTCTTTGTACGCAGTTGAAATGTTTCTTTTCAATCGACCATCCGAGGACTCACCTGCCTACCGTTTAGCACAAAAACAGCAATCTGAGTTTAGCAGAGTTTTCTTTCCATTGAACTGAACATTTTTTAACGAGACCAAAAAGGGTTCCGAAATTTGCATTGCGCTGAAAGTTTTGTTATCGACTTCGATCGCTGATACAATTAATAATAGCCTCACTTCTTACCTTGTTTTGATGGGTAAGTGCTGTGCATCCTGATAATTTGATGGGCGTTTCATTTTAAGGTCAAATAAATTTCATTGATTAGAAAGAGTATAATGAAGCATAAGAGTTTTGCGTTATTTTCAAGATTCTAATGCTGCAAATTTACAGCATCGGACGTAAAATTGCAGCATTGGACGTAAAATTGCAGCATTTTACAGCAGATGCTAATGCTGCAATTTTTAGCGAAATCAATATTGCGATGCTGGGAAACTCTCCCAATCTATTCAAGCATTAATTCCTACGTCTCTGCAATTTCTGTTTTCGTGATAATTTGATGGGCGTTTCATTTTAAGGTCAAATAAATTTCATTGATTAGAAAGAGTATAATGAAGCAAAGAGTTTTTGCGTTATTTTCAAGATTCTAATGCTGCAAATTTACAGCATCGGACGTAAAATTGCAGCATTGGACGTAAAATTGCAGCATTTTTCTGCAGATGCTAATGCTGCAATTTTTTTAGCGAAATCAATATTGCGATGCTGGGAAACTCTCCCAATCTATTCAAGCATTAATTCCTACGTCTCTGCAATTTCTGTTTTCGTGACTGCTAGAGCCTTCATGCGCTGAGACTGGTCTCATGTTTACGTTAAGCAAAGCTCAGTGAATCTTCCATCGAGCGCATGTTGGTTTTCAATTTATTTTGAATCGGTATTAGCGTCGCTGAAATGCTGTGTTTCCATTTGGACGTTGAAAGTATCCTGATCTGCTGCGCTACATGAGATCTTTTGTTAGGAGTTTTAATGAATGCAACTTGTTTCTGAATGGCTTTCGGCTTTTCTACGTTTTGTGGAGTCCTGTGAATAAGAAAGATCTATTTGTATACCTTTATCGTTGGACTTTAAAATAAAAATAAAAGGCTAAAATTATAAACGGATCGTGCAAGATTTTTGCTGAATTCATCCAACATCAGTAGCTTTGGCTTCTATTTGATTCTATTGGTGTGCTCATTGTTTTGAATTAAATCTCCCATGTCACTACCTTTGCTGATCACTCGAATTGTCCTTGATTTTTGATCGCGTGTCTGTGAGTTTTTTCTACATCATCAAATCCGTCGACTTCAGCCTCGGGAATGCCCGTAGATGAGCTGTCGAACTTTTTCTTTGACGTTCTATCAAAATAATATTTTTATTTCATTATTCCCTCAATTTTCACTAGACCGTTCCAATATATATCCATGTTTCACTCGAATGTCAATGCATAATTGGAATTCTCGATCTTCTAATTTGTTGCCTAAAATTTTATATAAAAAGTACTGATTGATCCGGCTGCTGTTTTGAGCTGCGCAATCCGGCTAATATTGTTTGCTAATTCTCTTCCTCGTTCGTACGAATAGCATTAGCAATAGCAGATCTCCCTCGGTTGGACGAATGCGACAGATAATCAGTAACCGACGCGCCCGCTCGGGAGGCCCACAGCTTTTATCTCCGGTGATTGGCCGAGAAATTGCAAGGGTGCGAGATGCGAATGTTGCTGTCTTCTGACTCGGCTCTCTCAATTGAAATTACGTGGCTACCGATGTGCTTTGGTATGTATCGATTTGCCCACATAATTGTTGGAGGCTCTTTAAATTCAGTACGGTAACTTCGAACTTGAATTATCATCTAGAATAATTTACCTTTTTTATTCCATGAAATCTTGTGGCTCTCTAGGAAACAAATCTCGGTATAGGAACATGTTTTTAAAAATGTTTATCTTTTGTCGAAGACTTCTGTTGTGAAAATGACCTCTCTGGTGTGTCTTGTTTTTCTTCTCCTGCCTATGAATTGCTATGTCATTTAAGACGTGGCTAGTATATACCTCTGATGGCTAATTCCTTGCATCAAAACTTGGGTTACTCAAATCGGCGCTAAAGTGAGTACAGAGGAAAGATTCTGCATCAAAATGCCGTTTTAGCCACCTCGCGCCGCATTTTACTGAAAGTTTAGACAATAATGAATTTATACTGAAAGTTTAGACAATAATGAATTTTATATTCTCCTGCTGCACAGCTTGTCGCCGATCTAAAGAGCTATCGTTTAATGTGTAAATTACGATTTCTATAAAGTCAGTCGCATACGGTCCAACACTGCGTATCCTGCGCGGACGCTGTCCATCATCCGGAAGCATCAGCATAGTCTTGGACCAGGTGATAAATTTTACACAGTTTAGCACCTGGTGACTAACTTAACTTTACATAAGCACTGCGCAGTCTGCGCGGGTACGGTCAATCACTGCTCAGTCGGCGCGGGCACTGTCAGTAACTGCGCAGTCTGCGCAGGCACTATCCATCATTCCGCAGTCTGCTTATGACGTTCTGCAGCGGCCTTGTTGCTCATCAAAATTCTGTAGTGGCGTCATCCGTTGTGATGAAGCACCGCAATGAGTGCGTATGGCGGCTTGTTTATGACATCAACTATCCTCAGATTGCATCGAGTTAAACTGTGATGTCCGCTTCTGCTCATTCCTAAGATCAAGTCATTATTTCAGAGATTAAGGGGTAACTCTAGCTCTTTGTCTTCCATAATGCGTTTTATTGAGTTATTTTCGTCTACCTGACGCCATCAGAGTATTAAATGACCTCATCCCTGGATTTTAAATGAAAGTTTTACGTAACACGACACTAATGTAGCTTGCGACTGCTCCATACGTCATCGCTTGTACGTACTTGTGTTCTTAAGTGTTGATTGGTTGACATTCCATGTCATGTAATGTGGTGACAGGTATATACGTATTCAAGCGAGGGAACAATTCTTGTCGAGAAGATTACTCGTGTGAGGCTGAATGCCAAGGTTTCGAATTTTTGCATAAATATTTCACATTTTTAAATTTATATATGCACTTGAATCTATTTGTTCTTCTGAAGTTCTTGTTTGTCGACTCCAGCAATTTTTGTTTTGCTCTTTGATCGGCCCACGTGTATATGTGATCGGCCCACACACCTTGCATGTGTGTGTGCGTGTGTTGATCTTAAATTTTTTCTAATATTTTGACCTAATGATACTAGTTTCGTATCTTAGTCCGAGTTACTTGGCAAATTGGAGCAAAATTTTGCTGGAAAGCTTCGAGTCGGGAGAATTTCTATCAACATTGCTTTGATCCTACTTCCTCCACATCTTATCGTTTGTTTGTTCACGTCGATTGAATTTTATGCAAGACCAAACATGAACTGGTTAAAAAAGCACTCTAAAATAATTGGTATGAAGGATCAATGCATGTAGAAGATACGGTATGTACCTAAAGATATAGAAAGAAGATATATACTAAAATGAATCTCTGAAATCTTGATCTTACAGTGCAATTCGTACATTCATGCAAAGTATGCGCTGAACTAATGAAATGGAGTGACTAAAATTCGCTGAAGTGACTGCGCCCTGAACGAAAATGTATTTGTCATACTTTGGTCTCTGTCGGTATTAGTGTTTTTTACTTACCTGATGTTACTATTAATACATTCGTAAAACTTTCATCAGTAAATTTTATTGATGAAAGGTAGTAGTAAAAGGTAGATTTTAGAAGTAAAAGGTAGATTTTCGATCATTTATTGCTAGATTGCAGAGTGAAATCGCTATGAGCTTGACAAACTTCATAGGCTAGATGGAATTTATTTTAATCCCTCATTTATTGGTTTTATAGCAGCCTGATGTAATTCTGTGCCAGTGCATAATGCTGTCTGCATTTATCGTTGAATTTTTACCTTGAATTACATGACTTCACATAACGTATTAAGGCAGAGAACTTTATTTTATTCAAGTGAGATGATACATTAGAGGCAACACGGAAGACTGGACACAAATAATGCAAATGTTTTCTGCTCCCCTTGTGTTAGAGTGAGAGTTAATTAATGCTGTGAGTAAGATACGCATTGATTAAAATTATAAGACATGGTTTCAGTTATCCTGAATACCTACTATTTCTCTGTATGGTACTTCCGTGATAATTTGGTTCCCAAGGAGAATGAAAAATTCTTAATTAAATTATCTAGAACTTTATACAAAACTCATTGCCTTCATTATTGTTTTTTCATGACCAATAAATTGGAAATAAAGGGACGGATTAGGTTAAAAATTTCGAAATAGGCTTCAAGCGAGCACTGTTCTGCATTTGTTTTGCTGATTCATAACCGTGTCTCATTAATATGCCATGAGAGCCTGGAATATTGTTTTGGAATCATTTTCAGGACAACTTTTGTTTCATCAGTTACGACTATAGGATGGGAACGGTGCAAAACTTTTCAGGATTGTTGGAAGGTTGCAATAAATAATGTTGTGCAAGCACGCCTTCCTTATTATGCTTGCTTCCTATTAAATATTTTCGTTTTGTTGCACAGTTATATTGTTATTGGTGTTACATATATCACCTTGGCCTCCCTGAAAGCATTGTTATTGAAGTCTTGATAATAATTTATGAGATAATAAATTGATAGATAATCTTGACAATAATTATGAGTTATTCAGTTGGTAAGCCGATGGTTCTCTGTCCAGAGCTTACCGATTATTCCCACTAAATGGAAATCTCACAATTGCTTATTATTTTCTAAATGAAGTCAGTAAAATATATTTTCTGATTTTTTCTTCTGTTCAAAGGTCAGTTCCGCTTTATGAAGCACCTTAGCCAGTGAAGGCAGAATAGATAATCTATTGAAATGACAGGCGTGTGGTTATCTGTCATACCCTGAAGCGTATATATGTATATGCTACAGCAAAATTAATGTGATATACATAGCTTCATAAACTTCGTCAGACCATCCTCCAGAAAAGTCTTTGTTGTTGATTTACTCTTCGTCATTTTTCCCCTTTAATCTGTTGACTGGATAAATATAACCAATTTCTTATCAATTTCATTTGAACTCTCTGAGTGAGACTCCTACGTTACTAACTTCTGGTTCCTGTACGGGACTCACTGTAGAAAATTCCAACGGGATAAATGTTTTATATCTCTGCTTGATATTTTTTGTCCCCTTAGAAAAAGTAAGTTCCTTGCCCTGATGATGCAATAATGCGACTGTTATGTATATGTGGTTTCGGTATTTTATGGAACAATGAGTGCCATTCAAAGCGTTCTCATTGTTGAATGCCTTCACTTCATTGAGGAGTGAAGGCATTCATTGACGAGGCGAAGCTTTTTAAAGTGACGGTGACATATTCGCTTCAATTTTCTTGTATTATTACGTTCACGTTTCCATAATTTGCTCCATCAAATAATAGAATTGATGTTTTGCAGCCTAGTTAAATATTTGAGTAATTAAAAAAACTGAATGGAGCAACAACGGTTATCGGAAATCGACTAATGCTCTTTCCCTGGCAATGTTTGCTTTATTTTATTCACAAATGAAGCTATAAGTGAGGAAGAATGACCTGATGTTGGAAGCATTCACATACTTGCATGAATACTAAATGTTTATGTCGTTATGAAATGTCAACGGCTCTATTTTCTTTGTTACTTTTTTCAAGGTTTGTTATGCTCTTGCATGATTTAAACCTGGAAAATTCTATAGGCGATATTTATTCGTCTATTTAGTCGTTGATTTATCATGCCTTGGTGGCGTGGTTGGGTCTTTTTGTTTAAAAAATACAAGTGGTTCAGCATAAATTAATTTTATCTCTCGTTTTAAGATGGCTGTCGACACATACCTCGGCTACTTAGCTTATTTGATTAATAATTTGTTATTTAAAGATTCGTGTCTCATGTGTCTTGTCTTCAAATTCCCAAATTATGAGAAAATTCGAAAAATGTTAACATTTTTTATATCATTTCATGGAAGATTTCAAGCAATTCTATTGCAACGATTTATGAGCTCTGCTCTTAATTTCTGTTTTACTTAGCTAGTTAATTTTTCGTGCATGTTTATGTTGTAGTATAAGTCGATAATCTCGACAGTTGTCAAATTTCTGACAGTTGTCTAGAAATATTGTCCAGATGCCTTCAAGATACAGAAGGACAAGATAGGATAATATGTATTTTCAAGTACAAGAGTTTCCACAAGGGCGAGATGTATCTTCAAGATACACAAGACAAAATAAAAGATACACACGGTCAAAATATAAGTTACACAAGGACAAAATAAAAGCTACACATGATCAAAATATAAGTTAAACAAGGACAAAATAAAAGCTACACATGGTCAAAATATAAGTTAAACAAGGAGAAAATATAAGATCCACATGGTCAAAATATAAGATACTCAATGTCTTTTTTTTTTCTTGTGTGGCTTGCGTAGCTCAGCCCTGAGCTCGGGAACAAGGCCTCACTCAAGCCAGGTGGCGTCATGGCTCGCGTTACGCAGCCTTCCCTCGGATTACTACCTCGCTTTCTACGTGAGCTTTGCCCCAAAAATATACTCAATAGTTTGTGAGAAAAGAATGATAGACAACATAACTTCAGTTGTTTTCAATTTTTTTTACACGTATTGACGATTACGTGGGTAAGTTTCATTGCACTCCAAGTTTCTGATTAGCAGACTTAATTGATGATGACTTTACTTTCTCTTGCACTGACGTGAATAGGACGAAAAAGCGAATAATTGGATGGCCAAGGCGATCCTAAATATCTTATTTACCGCAAATAATATGCACCATATCAATGCTGAATTTCAGTTCGTTCGGGAAATTCCCATCATCCTTTGCGAAACCAGCTACTCACGTGGCCAGGTTTTGTCCTCCGAGAGAAGTCGATTACAATTATATCGATCACACTCTACTTCTATCATTTCTCGTTGCTGATACGTATGACGTAATATTTCACAGCACTTGCCTTATTAGTATATTATGCACCTTCTTGCCTATTTTATGGCTGCATCTAAATATGTTTTGATCTTACTGAGAATCTTTCACCACCTCCCTCACCCGGTCTAGTCCGAGGGCTTTCCTTGCGCGATCACTTTGAAGTGCGCTTCTCACGCTGTAGGCCTAACATCTCCTCAACATCGAGCGTCTTTGGCCTGCTGCTTTATCGAGCAAGCGCGATTCCTTGCACGACAAAATCATTTTTCTTAGTCGAGGGTCGCCTTCTGGATTCCTTTTGGTCCACAGTTTCGAGGAGGTCACCATCTCTCGTCATGAGAAACCTCAAGCGAAGTGTAGTATAAATTCACATTGACTTTTACTAGCTTTAAGAATTTGCTTGATAATGAGCTCTGTATTTACGTTGAAGTTAAGGATGTAGAATGAATAATGCAGAATCTGAGTCGTTCACTTTACACAATTATTTTTCATGGTTTCTTTTATAATCGAATAGTGTTATTATGCTCTTTAATTTTCTTTGATCAAATAATTTAAGTTTTGATAATAGCTCAAAATTTGATTCATTAATTGCAATGCAATAAATTAAACGATAACCTGCAGTTTGACTATATGACGTACTATAGTAAACATATTAGTAGTTCTGTGAAGGTGACACAACAGAATCCCGCATGTAGTGACTAGTTCATGATTTATATGTATACGTACAATAAATACATTTACACATCTATGTGTTAATGAAAAGAGTGATGTTAAATGATGAACAATAAAATTCTGTTGTAGTAAGAACAATACTGGCAAGATCTCGGCAATTATTTATCAGAAATGTCTGTTAATCGTATGCATGTTTACCTACTGAAGCACAACACTCCTGTTAGTCGCACAAATAATGCTCTCAGCAGACCAAACAGCGGTCGGCATATGCTCAGAAATCATTTTGATGACCGCGAGCTTTCGATAGAGACAGAATGTTTGTTATTCGCGTATCACGATGTCGCAATAATTTTGAAAATTCGTATGCATAGACGATCTGGCTCTTTTTCTGAAGCTTGAACCTTGATTATAGCATCATTTTTATTTCTGTTTCACTTGTAAATTCCGGTAAATATGTAGCTTCTATTAGAGTAGGTACAATTCCAGATTTGTCTTCCTAACTGTTTTCAACTTTTATTATCAAGCTCTCTAGAATTCCAATTGTTATGATTTTACTCTCTTAGCATGGAAAACCACTGCAACAAAATTCAATGTGAATCAAGTTCAGCTTTCGCGGTTCTGATCCCTATGATTCACGGATCAGAAATTCATTGAAGTTCACTTCGGCTTTACTAGCTGCGCATTCCTCGCACCGTCCATGGCTCTTGTGTTCGTCCCCTTCTTATCTCGAGCTTCTTTTTATTCCTTCTTTAATCCCAGGATCGCGTGTCTAGCTGCATTCCCCTTGCCTTATCGCCTCTCAACCACTCTGTGTTTTATAAATAGCTCCTCTTCCTAACTCCCCTTTCGCTTCTTCCCCCACTTTGTCTTCCTGTTATTCGGCGTCGCAATCTTGGCGTGTTCTCTTGATTACGCGACATGGAAGTACAGTCCAGTCAATCCGAGGAGAGCCACAAAACACTCCGTAAATAAACGTAAAAAAATGCGAGCGCCAAGTTCCTGTCAATGGAGGGATCCATCATGACTTTTTTTTTTTTTGTTATCAGAGACTTGCATTTGTGACCTCATGAGCTCATGGGATCTAAATTGCTAGTTGGTTTTGTAAACTACACAGCTAGTGAGCGAGTGTATTCAGGCGATTTTTTCATTTATACGACATAATATAGGTTTGTTGTGTATAATCTGTTATGATCCATATATAGTGGATTTTTCCCAAAATTGCTCACAGAATATTATGCTTCAGTATTGACATTGTTCGATTGCTGGTGCAGGATGCTATAAGGATTTTTTATTCATTTACAGGATTGGTAAAACTTTATGTGTTGGTAACCACATAAACCAAAGCAGAGCAATAACAGTGAAGTTTACAATGCCTTACTTAGTTTTAGTCTCACTACTTTATGATTATGTTGCTAACGCGTCTCATTAACAATTGTTGAAAAGACTCTCAATTCAAAAACGTCGAATTTGATGTTATTATTCACTTGGTTCTTTGTGTTTTAGCACTCGATGATGCCAAATTACTTTATTTGCTTAGATCCAGAATAAAGCCAAAATAACTTTTTTACTTAATTTCGATGTTGACAATTTACTTTGTAGTTTGTTTTGGTGAAAGCATGAATCACCAAGCCGGTATCACTAGCAACTTGAGGACATATGAACGAGAGGAAAGTAAATTAATAAAAATTATGCAAAAAATGAATTATAAATAACTGAGATACTTAGGAGGCATGTGTAACTATTCGACATTTTTTATTTTATCAACATGATCTCAATTAGCGCCTCTGAGCGTTAACTTGAGTAGAAATATACGCTAGGAAAAATATATTAAAATTATGTAATAGGCTATTCATAACCGGTCTAGCTACTTCGAAAGCACATGCAACAAGTATGTATTCTTTTTCTCAACACTTTCCATTAGCGCATCCGAGAGAGCGTGTCTCTCAAGAAGCCGCGGCTGCGATTGCCTCAGGCTGCGAACGATTGCCCGACGCTTTGCCGACTCCGAGTTGCTTAGGAATTCTCTTTGAAGCGCGTCTCATGGAGCCACTCAGGCACATGATATTCCTTTCTGACGCATAAAAAATCAGTGTGTTGATCGTTCCAGAGTCCTATGTTTATTGCACTCGCTCCTGGATCTTGTCAACAAATCTTTAAATTTTCTGCTTGTTACTTGGATCGTTGAAGATACTTACTAGTCGGACCGTTTTCGCTGTGCTGGCATTCGTGTTATATGTTCGAAGTATTTGAAACTTCATTTTTCTGCGTTTATGCTTGTGTTGAAGACACAGTTATATTTACCTCAATTCAAGTGAAAAATTTTCATTCCAAGTGCAACTCCTGCGCGTGTTGATGATTTTACCTTATGTTTTTGAGGCATGTGCAATAGTTCACGGATTCCTTCTAGTAAATTAATGATGATTTTCCATCTCTGTGCTAAAATTACTTTTGAGAACATAATCGTTAAGCATCAATAGGTTTTCATCCTGGATTTCATGTTATAAGTAATTGATGCCCAGCCGTAATGAAACTGATTTGAGCCATCCTCTCCATTGACCAGAGTCGACATTCGCTGATAATTTGCCATTATTGAACTCATCGTGGGCTGATGAGACCTTTCTCTCAGGAATGTCATACTGATGAGATCATTAGCATGACAAAGCCATGTTTCCGCTATGGCAGGTCAAATTTTGATCCGCCAATTTATTTATGTGTTCACATTAATTTTATGCATGGACATGGCTGTTGTTGGACATTTAGTATACAGTACTAGTCAGTTGTATAAAACTAGTCGTAGACTACTTGTCCTATTTTGTCTTGTCAATTTTGATCTAACGAAATTATTTAATTTAATTCATTTTGACATTGTTCTATGCTTCTCATTGATTTGTGTAAGCCGTTATTTCTTCGGCAATTATTCTGAACCAAGCAAGTTAACAAGCACAGTGAAAATAACTTCATCCAAATTGGATTGATCTTGTATGGGTAACATTTTATTTTTTTCAAATCCTCGAATGCATGAGGCTGCATTGACCTCCCAAATTTTGTAATTCTCAGATTCATTTTTACCCATAAACGCTTATGTTGCCTATGGGTTGCAGCTCATGCAGCCTCTATATAACACTCATAGCTCAACATAGGTAAATCCGTGGCGTTGGATGTAGTATAGAAATTCGCTGAGCAGAATTATTCATAATCTCGCTCATGAAGAGCTTGGTTCATCTTCGTAAATGTGTACTTATTCCTCTCGAGGTAACTTTTACCGTCCCTCATTATTACTGTTAGACAGTCAGATCATTAAGAGNGTACTTATTCCTCTCGAGGTGACTTTTACCGTCCCTCATTAACGTATTACTGTAAGACAGTCAGATCATTTAGAGTCGTGAGTTTGCTTGCTCCGGTGTGGAAGATATTCGTCAACCCGAAAAAGGTCTCTGATTTTTGTCCAACGGTCGCCTGAAGTGCTCTACTGCGCCCATTAGTTATCATAACAGTCATGAAAAGCTGTTCAGTCCGTGAGAGTCGCTTCACGTCACATGTAGCGTGCTCGAGTACGTTCCTTAAATGCCACTCACAATGGTTGTTTGAGTCGCCCTCATTCATTGGTTATGTTAGCTTATGTTATTATCGGAGACTTGAATGCGTCGCCTTCTAAAAATTGATGTATTCTTTAGAGTATAATATTTTTTTAGTATTATAATCTAGAAAGCACAGGAGGAAGTTGTTGATGAAGATATTATCTATGGCGTTTAATTAACACTTAGTATATACTTGGTGGATGTATCCACGGTAAAATTTATTGAGGCCAAGCTCAGTTTTCTCAGAAAGTCTAATCGTAATCGTTGGTTGTAATTGTAATGATGGTAATTTTTCGAGTTTTACACGCAATTGTTCTACTGACATGCTGAATAATTTGAGCCGGAGTTACTGTAAGTGATTGTTGCATTTCCCCCCGTGAAGATCCTTAATTGCGCTGTTTGCACTCATTGATAATTTAATTTTTTCGCAGCTTTTCTGTTTTTTTTAGCATCTAACTTACTTCAAAATACTTCATTTCCATTGCACTTCATTCTCAGCCTAGAGCGCGGATTTTGCGTCCGTTCGAACTGCTTGTATATACTTTCCAATTGCGAGTGGAAAAGCAGGAAAGATTTTAGTCTGTAGTGTCAATTGTCAAATAATAATTTTATAATTTTCCGATTAGTTTTTAATGCGTTCCGGTCTCTATTTGTTTTCACTTTAATTCATGTGTTCTTTCATTGCATTGTCTAATTTTTCATATATTTTTGACTGTTGTAAGCTGATCTTTCGGAATTCATTGCATGAGTCTGTATGCATATTAATAAATCTCTCATTGTGTTTCCGTCAATTAACCGACCATCTTTGTTTTCACATGTGTTTTTATATATTTTCAATTAAAATTTTTGGCGATCGCTGGCAGTAGTGATTCAAAAAGATGTATCGTTTTAGCGACTCTTTGTTCTTTCTCATTCATTTTAGCGTTTATTTTGATGGAGAGTTGGAGGCTTCTCTCGTTCCATGAGCTCTCTCAGGTCGCCTCCTCTCGAGCTCAGTGAGATTGTCGTCAACTTAATCCGCTTACCGGGACCCGCCCTCTCTATTTGTTCTTGCTAGGCAACTTTCATAATTAAAGTACATCGCATTCCAGTGCTCGACCCTCTATTGGGTGCTGTTCTGTGCCGTGCCGAATAAAGGAATGGGTTCCAGACAATCATTTCCTTTTACCCGGTCATGACTGCAGAAGTTTTCTTCTTTTGCTGTGAAATTATGAAGTTGAGTGATTTATTTTGCTGTGACGCGAATTTATAATCGTTATTATATGTTAGTCACGTTTATGCAGTGCAAACTTTCACCTGAGCGCTGGGAATTAGCTGAAATTTGTGACACAGGAACATTTTCATAAAATGGCCTTCTGATGGTGGCTGAAATTCGTAAATCTGTGTGATTTACGTCTATTTCTATGTGCTTTATGAAATGTGCTCATGAAATAGATTTTTGTGCTGTAATCGCTAATTATTACTATTAATTTCATTATTCCAACTAATAATATTATTGTTATTGAAGATAGTTTTTTACACCCTCACTGATGAAGAATACATGAATAAAACGTTAAATTATGTATTTATTTTTCTCTTGAATTGTGTGTGTGTCATATTAGTAATAACCAACAAAATTTTGTCAAAATATTTTATTTAAGAATTCATTCACCGAGTTAAAATATGAAGTTTTAGCACATTGGGTCGAATCATTTGAAACTTGCAGGTCGTGCGACGAAGGAAATTGTGGCACGGTTTCTTCCTTATTTAGCCGGCACCAACATTTCGTGTCTCTTCCACGCGCGCAGCCCATTTCTTTTTCGAGGCGAGCTTCGTTACCGAAATTTTCGCTCGTCAGCCGAGACGTGGCAGCGGCGTCGGGGGAGCCGCGCTCGAGATGCAGTGGCCGTCGCATCGGCCAGTGCAGTGGCTCTGTGGTTGCAGTGGCTCTGTGGTTGCAGTGGCTCTGTGGTTGCAGTGGCTCTGTGGTTGCAGTGGCTCTGTGGTTGCAGTGGCTCTGGGGTTGCAGTGACTGGGGTTGCAGTGGCTCTGGGGTTGCAGCGCCTCTGTGGTTGCAGCGCCTCTGTGGTTGCAGCGCCTCTGTGGTTGCAGCGCCTCAAGTGGTTGCAGTGCCTCCGTGGTTGCAGCGCCTCTGTGGTTGCAGCGCCTCAAGTGGTTGCAGGGTCTCTTGGTTTTCTTTTCTCTTTGGAAGAAAACTAGATTCGGAGATATGCGGTGATGAACATTTATGCATGAAAATTTCAGTATATTCACTCCACGTCTTGTGTTCGTTTGTTTTTAATTGGTTCACTCATGTCCGAAAACTCTATAATTTTCTGCAGATTTTCCATCCTGTTAGATAAGATTGCGCAAACATAAATCCTTGTCACAATTTGCGGTAAAATGTTGAAGTGAACGGCTGGAAAATGATTACACGTAAGAAATTTTAGTTGTTCATTGATTTTTGCAGGTTATTACGCACAGAATTTTTTCAAGAGCTTCTAGAATATGGTTTGGAAATATTTATCATCTATGTACGGCGTGGTTGATGTTTATTATATGTATGTAAAAAAATGCATATGAACTTCATCATTCATTCACATGTTCGGTCGCTAAAATTCATTTACAAAGTATTTCTGCAATTTTTTCTCAGGCCGTACATGAACTTGATGTAATTTTTCTCTTCATTTGCAGTTCATTTCGCTTTAAGAAAGTTTTTTAATGCACATGTTCACTGGAACCTCCTCTGAACCGGTTCGGTACCACATATCTTGGAAAATTTCGACTTCGATTCTCTGGACGTTTCCGGCCGTCGTCTCCTTCCTCTCTTCAATATTCTCTCCAGAGAACTTCAGGGTTTTCGCGCTGAAATTAAATTCGGCCAAACGCTGTCGCGCTGATTGCCGCAGTCGAGTCCTGCAGCTGCCCTGCTGCTGCCTGCCTCTGTGGATCACAACGGAACTGGAGAAACATCCGACCAACGCCTGCATGTCCAAATAATGATGCACTTTTTAGAATAGAAGTGTCGGCACTGAAGAAATAGGCTCATGGCCTGTTGCCGATTCTTGAATTTTTCGTGACTTGATTCACAAGGGATCCGGCCTTTGGAACCCCATCTTTCCATAACTGAAGATTGATTGAGATAGCTGCTGGACCTTTTGCCTGGTCCGTAAGGTGCTAGGCATTTTAAGACTGAACATATGCTCCTGCATAGCATATGTTTTGCTAGGCAAAAGGGAATATCAGTGTTACCTATGTGTAGGAAGTGTTATTTAGATACTATGCATCGTTTACTTTTCTGAGCTTGTGCTTAACTCTGGCATCAGTTGTCTCTGTCATAACTTGCTTCGAAAATCGTAACGTAAATATTTAACACACTTTTTTTCTTCTTTCACACTTTCTGTGGCAAACGAAAAGCAAGATGAAAGCAAAATCATAATTTTATTCATGTAAATAGAAGCATTATGGAATCATTGTGCAGACATTTAGGACATCCACAACTGTAATGATGAACTATAAAATCGTATTCTCGATTTTCGAGCCGAGCACAATTTTTGCGTAACGAAGATGGAACATATTTAAAATGTGGATCTCTGACGAGTGTATATCGATGAAAACATTCCATGAATGTTCCCACACCGCAGTAACATTCATTTAACATTTTCGATGATCGAAATACCTCGCGACGAGGATGTTTTTTGCGCACTTTTTGAATTTGCACATGCTAGGTTTCAACTTTTCTGTCCGCGGAATATCGACAGTGTAATACTTTTCTAAAGCACGCCAGAAAATTCACATCAGCTTCGAAATTAAGGATTTGAGCTCGGCAGGAATTTTAGTTGCGGTATGATTTTATGTTATACTCTTCGACGCTGAAGGCGTGTTGGGTTAAAACAATGTATAAGGATTTATTAGGAACTGAGAATTTAAGTAGGAAAAAACATTAATGAGCAATATTCGTACATATATAATTGGAGCAGCTCATGTGCGAATTTTACCGTGTGTTCATTAATGAACGTATTTATTTAGTTAGTTAGTTGTTTTTGGGCAATCTTAAAATATGAAATGAGTACCGAACAGTTATTTTCTGGACTTTCGTTATAGAGCAGCTTTAACATGATCGAGTGTGGGTGGAAGTTAAGAGCTAAGAGTCAGTTAAGAGCTTTAAAAGTTACTGCTCGACATCTCGTTTACTTGCGAATTTATTGATATTATGGACAGTCCATGCTCGCTGAAGAACACACAAGAGCGTTCCAGCCTTTTGAAATTGCATTTTTTATGAATAAAATAAATAAATAAATATAAAAGATAACCGACAAAATATGGTCGAATAAATAATTTTCGATCGAATCCACTGGCGTTCGGTGTAGCATCTCATCGCATTCAAGGGCTTTCGCCAATAGTTATTCATAGAAGACTAAAACTTCAGTGCCCGAGAAGGGAAAACTTAATACTTCATCTGTAATTTGTTTTCAGTGGGGAATCATGAACCATTTTCGGTTTGTTGTGTATTTTAAGAATATTTCTCAGCTCTCGAGATCATTGTGGGAACATGAGCTAATGTTTTTTTAATACTAGTTGGAACGGCTAAATATTTTTAGAGTATTCGTGTCATTATATTAAAGTATGATCTACAACCATGCAATTCATCGTAACAACTTCCCTAAACCCATCATAAAATGTACTCAGTGCTTTAACCTTTTTTCTAAGTGGCGTTCATCTTGAAACATTTATTTGTATTTTTTTACACATCTAACTTGTTATTTAAAAAAATCTAATCACGAAGTCCAAAACCTCTGCCAAAATTCCTGAGTCATGTTTCAACAAAACCATCTAGCTGATTAATGAGCCCTGTTTGCAATCATTTTTTCAATTATTGATTCCTTTAGGTTATGCTGCAATTATCGACAACTGAAGCAATTCCTCAAAAATGTCATTGTTACCAAATTGCCCGTCATCTTTGAGGG
Source organism: Hyalella azteca (assembly GCF_000764305.2). Classification (NCBI taxonomy): domain Eukaryota; kingdom Metazoa; phylum Arthropoda; class Malacostraca; order Amphipoda; family Hyalellidae; genus Hyalella; species Hyalella azteca. The sequence continues at coordinate 89,438 of NW_025939865.1, read as the reverse complement.
CGAATTACATCCAACCCATTTCGAATTGACAATATGTACAATTGTACGGTACCAAAATTTGGTACGATTCTAACGTAATAAAATTATGCAGTCTGACAAAGGTTAAAAAGATGTGACTGGAGTTCACATCAAATTTTAGCCAATATTACGGTAGATAAACTTTACGTAAGACAAACTTTACGGCAGACAAACTTTACGTAACGTCTTCCATTACAATATACTGAAAAAGATGAGCCGATGGAAAATTGAAGCAGCAGCTAAAACGTCGGTCCGAAGTGTTAGCTATTATTTACTTTCCGGTTGCTTCTCTGACAATACCGCAATAATAAATAATTGACCATCTGAATAATTGACTAATAATAATTATAATTTACTATCTATCTGAATAATAATAATTAACTAGCACTATTGTTGTGTCCAGATCATCAAGTACTTTACAAATGGCTTATTTCCCCCATGGACATGCCTCATTTTACCCCAGGGACATACCTTATTTTACCCCAGGGACATGCCTCATTTCTTTGCACGGCTGATCTCGAAATCGATGACGATTCTCTTCTTGCTGACTCAACAGATCGTTGTTTCTTTGCAAGACCTGTTCGGTTTATGGGGATCTGCGTTTTTCGGGCCGAGTAACGCAAATTTTGTTCCTGTTTCAGCGGTAGTATAACAGGGAGTATTCATTCAAATGTGTCGTGCTCGATTATTGTTCCTTCTCGTTTTACTCTAAATTCCATCGCTTGCAAAGTTTTTACTTTAAAAATTTTCAGTCAGTTTCATTTGATTAATTTTTTTTAAATTCTTAAAGCTATGAATGCTCAATATTTACGCTATTGCCTGATGGTGAATATATAATATGATTTCACTCGTTGATCTTGAATTTAGCCGTTTGTTTATGGTCATTTATATCTGCTCTATCTAGGTTTTCTTAATTTTTTTTAATTTAGAGGACTATCAACTTCTCTTAAAAATGCCCTAAAATGCAGCTTTGTTTTGAGTGACTTGGTTTATGGGGAATGCATCTTGTTGCCAGGCAAGTGATTACGGGATTTAGATGGCCGTAATTCCAGGCCGCGGCTAGGGGCAAGGGATCTCCGGCCAGCAACTCGCTTCAGCGACTTCATGCCTTATTGAAAGTTTTTCTTTGCCTTTGTGCTTCGTACGAGCTTAGTAAGAAGTTTGTGAAGAAATATGCCTATAGTAGGCGTGAAATGAAAATGAATAAGTTTGACAGAGCTTTATTGTTTGTTTTAAATATTACCTTGTTATTTATATCAAAAGGGTTGTAAAATCTTAATCTCAATGCTTGGATGTTTTAATCTGATTTTTAGTGCACGAAGGTGGATGGCGAATGAAAAAAATCGCATTTCTTCACTGTTTTTGGTCGCCTTTCTCCGGTATCTTCCCGAAATAATTCCATAGATGAGCTGTTTGTGCTTTCGTAGGCACTAAATTTCCCCACAATTGCAGAATTAAGGAAACGGTTCGTAATTACCTCGACTAATTAGGGATCACGAAGCCCACTTTAATAAGAGAGCAGCCCACTCGAACTAACTCAATTTCCTGGCCGCCTAATGATAAACAATTAGCGTTTAGTTGGAAAGATGTGCGAGCAATGGTATTGACTCGGAATCTAGCATGTATTGGCACAGAGTGTGCTTTGTAATGTAGCCTTAAAAATTACTTATCAATCATGGGTTGAAACGGCAAACATGTTTGAACTCATATCATAACATATTTGTAAACGTCCATGATTATTTTGTATTTATCTTCAGTTCGTAATGATCAGTTGCTCATATTTTTTCGTAAATTTTATTATCATTTTTTTTTACTTTGGTGAGTAAGGATAAATTGCCTTCCGGAAACATCTATTTGTAAACAACTCCACGATTATACCCATTTGATTGAAGGAGTTTCAGACTGTGCGGTATTCATGTTACGTTTCTTCCACTGGTTTGGCTTTGGCATGAAAGATTTATCCTTCATGACTGTAAACCAGCGCTGAAACTCTCTTAAACTTTGGGGGGCGCTTGCAGGGGGCGACAGCAAACGATTTATACGAGTTTTTATGGTTGAATAGTGCATGCTTGACAGCAAGATGGCCTCCGTATTTTGACGAGCTCGTTTATAGTTTCAGTTTTGCATTGTTGTGCCGTCGCTGGATTGCTGTCGAGTCAAGTCATAAATTTCTGTTTATTTAGATTGCGCTCTCACGGCGCATTGCTAGTGTCATTTGAACCGGCCGTTCTCGCTCGTATTGCTTCACTTTACTCTTGAGTAAATATTCGGCATCGCACATTGCGACGTTTTTCATGCGTCCTCATCGGTTCGCTGTTTGCTTACTCGTTTTGTTTATTTGAGAACTCGATTTTTCCAGGCGTTGATTCGTATTGCTGATGACCCCAGGTCATGGGGTTATTAATATTCCCGACCTAATATTATTATACAGTTATTCCCGACTTAAAATTTGTCCCTTACTGTGGTGGCTACGCGTGTACATTCATGAGACCTCCGGAATGAAACTGAATACTGAGATTTTAATGCATGCATATTTGCCCTAGCCCCTGGATTACGTTCTTAATTGTTCAGATAAGGAAGCTAGCGTGAGCATGATGCCACTAGCAAGCCAGGTGTACAAAGTTCGAAAAAATAGAGTACAACTTAATGTCTTAGATGTAAATACAAGTTACCTGAAGTAGTTAAAATATAACTGATGTAGTTTCGAAGTTGAAAATTATTAAGTTTACCTGTACAGTTTATAATTTTTGTTATAATGGGTAGTTAGCGTTAGGTATGTTCAAATTTTCAGTTTACGTGCTATGTCACCAATATAATTTTAAAGTTTCAGTCCAAGTAAAGTCTCGATTGTTAATTAAGAAATGCGCGATATGATTATTCCTTTGAAGCAATTCATGCATTTTCGTGATAGCAGCATCTTGGACATGACGATGGATAATCCTACCTTATTGTTGTGTGTTTATGTTCATGTTTTGGTTGAGGCTAGGGCGGGTCTTCCCCGAACCTCTTCGTTTCGTCGTTCATTACTTGTTCCTTCACATCACTTGGCCTATAGTTCACGTTGTGGTGTGGAGCTCAAGTAACCTCTATTGAGGGATAATGGTAGGGACTCCTTGGATTATAATGGCGGTGCCTCCACTGGACTATAATAGCAGAACCTCGTATAGGATAATAATGGTAGGTCCTCCTCTGGATTATAATAGCAGGGTTCTAGCGCGCGCGAGCGGTTCTACACTGGCTTATCTTGGTGTTCCCTTCGTCGCTCACACATGCGTCAAGGACCTGTTTTTTTATTTATATGCTTCATAATTTTTTCAAAAAGAGGGCTACATATGCAACCGAAATCTAACATTTTGATGTGACTTCCAATTTTTAAAAAAATTAGAGAGTCCTGTTGCTGTGGCCTCACTCCAAGCAGACACGTGATCATATATGGCTCGTGATCGTCCATCAGCAATACTCTACGATGTTTCAAGAGGAAGTCAAAGTCCAATGTATTCAGGATTTAATGTTCCAAGTTTCAAGCTCTAAGCTTTCCTGCAAAGATGAAAAAAAAACAATTAATACAAATCCAAAGATAATCAATTACAGGGTTGCTAACAATAATAAAATATGTATAGGTACAAAAACTACCTATATTAAATAGTATTCTAATTAAATCTATTCCTACTAGTATTTACACATGATAGTCACTCTTAAAATCCTTCACTCGTGCAAGACACGAATTTCCGTCATCGTTCCTATTGAGTGCGGACGTGATCAATGAGGTTGTCTCTATAGAACTAAAAATTCCAGAATCAATTATCGCTTATTAAATACTAACATTAACCCCCTCAATGAATAAAACAAGAAAGCATGTTAAGAAGATATAAATCTCTACATTTACGCACGCAGATACTCTTGGATTACATGGTAAACCGTAAAATTCAACTGTTTTCAAGTCAGAAAATTTTATTCAACTTGACCATACAGATCACTCTTATATAAAGAATCAAAGTAAACGTAGTAAAATTTACACATGAACAAATCATTCAAAACATAAAGTTCTTAAATCAATAACTATCGGCAATTAAAATTTAAGTATTTAATTAAAGATCTAACACTGCATATCCCTATTGTAATTTTCCTTACTCAGTTCTCTTAAATTTTGTCGACAATGAACAACGCGTGTCGGATTCAACGGGCGTATTATTAGTACGCTTACATTTGGTTTGTTTCTAGCAAATAAGATAGTTATGTGCAAAATATACCTACATGTCTTATTGAAGAATGAGTTGAAAAAACCATTGACCTGGGGTAGGTACCAATTCCCACCAAAGGCGTGCCTCCAAAAATTCTGGCCTGTGAAGCTTGAATAGATATTTCGAACGCTCACAATTTTTCATTGCAATTCGTATGGTAACATTTTTTGTCTAGTTGTCAATGAACATACGTAAATATGATTTTCTGGCAAACTGTACCATCCCATTTCACTTGTGCATTTTACCTGCTGTCAATGGGAAATTGTGAGTACTCTCAGAAACCAAAGAATTTCATCCTTGTGGATTAGTTTGAAATCTCTTTGCAATGCACGTAAAGTGCTCAACCATAGTTTATTTACAGTAACCTGACGTTATCGTATCGTACGATACACATGTATAGTAAACAAATCCTTGGTGTACATGCCGTGTATGTTAGTGGCTATAGATACAATTCTTGGAATATTCATAAATGCAGCTAAATATTGTGCTTATTTATTCATCTTAGAGCGTGTTTTATCAATTCATAAGTTGACCCATACAATATTTCGGTTGATGAAAATATGAATTGTTCATGTCAATAATCCTGAGACGCACTCACGGAGTCGATGTTCTTAACGATAAGCTTCATTGGTTCTGTAATTGTAGTTTAATTCTTCATCATATTTATAGGTTTGGGAGGCTCCGTTTTGAATAATCGTCTATTATACGGCTAATTTTTCTCTCTATAGTCTTCTTTTGTGCAGTCATTTTGTAATATTCATGTAATTATTAAATGAATTTATCATAACACATCAATGCAGAGTGTCCACGCGGACGCCGGAAGAGAGCTTGCGTGTGCGTAGCACCTCACTGATTTTAACGAAGCCCTCATGACCGCGCTATAATCATCATTCCTATGCCAAACGAGATCCTTATAGGGCACTCAAAATCAATGCTTAAGTCGAGCCTGAATAATCGTATCTCTGCTTGACGAGCCTAACCCCTACGCTGCCCAAAGCCGAAGCGAAATTTCGATATTAAGCGATATATAGGTATCGCTAGATCGAGATATGAGCGGTATCTAGATATGAGCCATATCAAGATATGAGCGATATCTAGATGTATCGATATCTAAAACATGACGTCTGTGTGTGTATATTCGGTCCTTGTCACAGGTAGAAATGGCAGAGACTTTCCGGATTTGTTTATTATATTTACGATTAACGTCGATTATGCTTTTATTAAATGTATTTATTTGTTTTAATGCATGAAGCGGTTATCGTTTTCTGCATTGAAAACTAAAAATTCATTTGAAAGATGCCTTGAAACTCGTAACCAGTTTAACTGCTGATTAAGTTTTTCAGGCTTAGGTGCACATGTTCAGTTTCAATGTAGAATGGGTAAGAGTGCGTGAAGAATGTTAGATCCATATTTTTACAACAATTATTAACCCTCTTCGATGGTTAAAATTATTACAGACTTATATTTTCTTCCTTTTCATTAATCGCTGGCATTGTGAGGCGTAGCAGCTTCAGGTGAGAACGCTTATCAGAATAAGAATTGGGCACTCAACTTATCGTAATTTTAATGCTGGTTATGAAATTGGCAGCGCCTGCAATGATCGAGGGTAGGATGGTTCCTGATTTCCTCACTTGAAGTAATGGGACTTGGTGAGACTCGATTCTTTCGTCTCACGATCTCACGAAAGAGCAATATTATGACTGCTCAATTACTGTTGTTGACCAGTAAAATTACTGCTCAAGCAATACTTGCCTCTACCATTATCGGCTAATACTTTCCCTGGGTATAAACACCTTAATATACTGTGCGTTGCAGCGCCTTTCACAATTCAAACGGAGATGCGAGAGTAACTCGGGGTTTCACCGACAACTTTCAACGCCTAACTTGTGTGACTACGAATGAAGCTGCAGCTTTGAAAACATTTTTTGTGCTGCTTCGCGTGTACTCGCTTGATGTTTCGAGTGTTCTGAGAATTTGCTTGCTTAATTGCCACGAAATTGATAAGCATATGTCACTCAGAGTCAACGATGTGGGATCTAAATAACTAATAGTTGTAATGTGGCCTGTTGGAAGCTGGCCCATTGATCTACCTAGCATGGAATGCTAATTCAATTTTTTACTTCTCCAATCAATTCATGACTTGTATTTTAACTTATTCGTGGGCTCATGTTTAACTTATTTAAAAAAATTAAACAAAATTGAAAATAATGTATTGTTTTTTGTAATGTTTCCACACATTTTCTTGCCGTTTTTTATGCTATAAATGGCACGGCTGATGTCACTTTCTCCCAAAGATATCGTGTATGTTTGCTAGAAGAGCGCAGCCTAAAGACTTAGATAAGAAAGTTGGTTCACAAATTTTCTCTTTGTTGTGCCGGGCAAGTGAATTCGTTGGAGTTTATGTTCCAATTTGCTTCGATGGCAGTATTGATTGGCCATGGGTGCGATATCCGAGTATAGATTACGTCCTGGTCTTTCATGCAGTTCTATTTTGAGATGCTGTATATTTGCTAACCAAATATTGAATTATTGCCCTGCAATATTATTTGAAACATCACAAAAAAGGAAAGTTGATTATAGCGCGTGTTGCTGCTAGCGTTTTATTATCACAATGATGAAATAGTAAAAAATGTTTTTATTTTTTGCTCGTAATTCTTTATTACTAATATAGCGACGCATATGTTTCTCCGGGTTCAATTATATTTCAATGATTGACACACGGCCGCTGATTTAAGTCCGCTGAATTCAGTTTTGCTTGGCTATTGTGTTGAATGTAAATGGGTATGAAATGTTGCCTTTCAGTTATTGGTGAATCAATTTTTCACAAGTAAATGCAGGCATCACCAGCCTCTCAAGTTCAACGAATGTACAGAACATATTCTAAATGATAATAATGGCTGTTAATTGCAGAAGTGCGAATTAGCTTAACTTTTTCGGTTTTGTAAGTTTTTATAACTATTCGACTTGCTGACTCACGAATATCATCTTGAGTTGTTTTCCCAGTATTTTCACTTCTCTTCTCTGATTTTTCATTTGTACAAGTATTTTTAAAAATAAAAACGCATCCATGCGTAGTTTCTAACGAATAGGGTAATATATATTTCTCTGCTCGCCACAAATGTGAAACCTCCAAGATGTGGCAGAGTGAAGTCACCTCATAGCGATTTCATTTCATCTGTCCTCAGCCCGCAAATTCCAGCTCATTATTGTGTACTTCATTTCATTTGTTTCAACGGAATGCACGCCAGAAAATCATCATGCGCATATATGATCGTTAATTTGTTATGTCGAAGAGCAATCTATAATTTGATACTAGCGAATCACCCGAAATCACCATTATTGTAAGTAAGGTTTTTTAATTCACTTGATTTCTATTATAGATTATATATTATTGGTAGTTTCTGGTATTGAAATATATCGAATAATGTTTCTTAATATTACTTGCAATTTATTACTGCTCACTGTAAACATAGTTTGTGCTGCATTACTCTTCATGTTTCATATATTTTGACCATACAAGTGCAAACAAGAACTTGCCGGTCTTCGACAGGCCTTACATCGCGATCGGTCTTGTTGAGCGGAAAAGTTGAGGCGTGAAGCAGCCAGGTACGCGGCAGAACTTGCGATTTATATTCCCCGCGAGCGAAGTTCGTGTCTGAGTTTGCGCTCGGAAAGCGCAGAAGTCGCCTTCCATAAGTCACGGCAAACTCGCCGGTTAAGAAGCTCGAGGATCGCCCAAGCCATTGGCAGTAAACAGACCTAAGTGCGAAAGCGTCAATATTTATCCCGGTCTTTGACAAGCGATATTTCTCATGCTGCTGACTTAAGCTCAGCTCAGCTCTGCGTGTCTGTTTCTGTGCGAACTCCACTTTAGAATTCTTTCTAAACTTTGACAGGAATTATTTATTGACCAATGAAGTGTCTAGAATTTCCACAATGCAATGCTTACACTCATACCTGTAAATATAGAATGGTCATAACTGTTGAATCAAAGTGTATTTGTATTTGTTACTCTCATAAAATTATGCACGTGGCAAATATTTATTCATACTATCCAATTATGTCAGCGCAATGGTAAGCGTGAAGTTTTTGAGTTTTTTTTTTGTTGCTAAACTCTGTTTGAATTGTCGGTCTTGAAATGGCATGTACAATTTATTGTTGTAGGTCCTTATGGAAAATTTTTGATTGTGTTTGACATTGTCGCTCATATTTACCTGTGATTTTGCTTCATATTATTAAAAACTGTTTACGCAAGTATTTTTAGTTAAATGGTAGCAATTCCACGGAACCATTTCAGAACTGGTTATACGTGGGTGGTTCAACGATCGTGTTTATGCCTATTCTAACCGAGGAAAGAAGTTCGGCGAAGTTGCCAGTTTTTTCTGATAACATTTGCATGCCTTGAGTTGTGATCCCGAGTTTGTCTGTACTGCTGAAATAGAGTGCTGCACTTTAGTGCGCCATTTAATTCATTTGTCAGCCTTTTTTATTCTTGGTTAGCAAGAGTTCTGCATTGTAAGTACTGCCGCAATTTGTGACGATTTATGGTACGTAACGAGTAGCTTTTGGACATATTTCGTATCGAAAACTTGCGCATTGAATGTATCTTTCGTCTGCAAAACGTTTGAGTTTTCTTGACTCCAACATTGAACAATTATAGATGGTGCAAATCCAAGAAAAACTCAGAGCATCTCTGTTTTTAAAGATCTGTCTTCAACTTGGCCCAAATGATGTCTTATGCATTGTGTTAAGCTTTCCAGTCGTGCCCAGTCCGTCGAATCTCTTTTGCTTTACTTGTATAATGTATAATATGTGCTTGCCGAGATTCTCGTAGTAATGTTTAGATTGGTTAAAATTTTTCCAATAAGCGCCTGGCTTTTCTTCCACGAACTCCTTATCCACGGATAGTAGGTCCCTGATACTCATGCGAGAAGGCCGCGTGACAACTGTGACTATCTCAAACTTATTCTGTATGAGAGGGTACGATTTAGAATTCATGCATACTCAGCCTATACGCATTCACGCCTTCTGGCGGCGCCACATCTCCGCGTCGTCACTGAAGTTTTAGCAAACAACGCTGTCTTCGACTTATTTGCAGAAGGATATTCTGTTTTTTTTTTGTATCTTCTTAGGAACGAAAGTGTTGCCATCTACCAATTTTGGAACGTTAGCTATTTTATTTCACCCTCAGCGTTCGGTTTATACGATTTTTTTTAGGTTTGGTGTTGCCACTAGAAATACCAAGTCATTCATAATCAATCATTAGTAATTATTTCATCAAAATCCTTGTAATAGTTGAATTACTAATAGTTCAATGAACATTTCCTGCCGGAATTGTCTTCAATTTTATTGTTCATTTCATTCGATCTATCGACGAGCAAATTTAATTTTTCATCCGAGAACGACTGTCGAGCCTAGTCCCAGGCTGGCCCTGTAATGTATTTTGCTGCAGTGGAATCTTGGTGTCAGTCTTCATGAAAGTCGCGGCAGCTCCTGACAATACTTCCATCAACAAGCTCGGTCCATCAGCGATGCGGTGCTGGCGTCTGTATCGTTAAAGCGTCTGGTCACGCTGTAGCAGACGGACATCGTCAACAGGCACACCATATATGCTCGTCTGTGATTGAAGTGTTCTTATATGAATCAATAATTAGTAATTCTCTATTAGTATTCTCCATAGTAATTAACGCTTTTTTCTCAGATCGGATGGAATGTTAGGCACAGTGGCCTCGTTTTATTTGACTGCTCTACAAATATTTGCTCAATGATGGAATAAATCAGTTTAGATTTATTTTATGGATATGTATTCCACGCGTGCTTCTGTACGACGAATGACCACGATTTTTACTTTTGTGTGTGTGTCTAAAACGTTCTATTGCCGGTTTGGTGCAAGGTTTATTGTAGAAATAATTTACCACATAGGGCGAAGTTTGTGATGATGTTGTGTGGCAGTAACAAACGTCATTTGAAGACGTTTATGGGTCATCAATTGGTTTGTAATGTTGCAGCCTAGAAAGATCCCTGACAGTAAGACTCCATTACCTGCACACGAGTGAGGTTGGCTAAAGCACGATTAAAAGGATCTAATGAGATTTTTTTATTTCTTTTATTTTTATTTTTTTTGCATTACTGTGGCTTCCAGAATTGAGTATTGAATCGGAATTAATTAGCTATAGTTTGTTGAAGAGACAGTAAAGTGGTAACAGTAATGAACTTTTACATAGCTTTCTTTACGGCCAATGAAGAGCCGCATTAAAAGCGCCAGTCTGTTGATTAAATCAATCAATTTGTGGGGCTGCGAGGTACTTCCTTGTTATGTGGCTTCGCTTTCTGCCTGCTTTGTTCACCGTTCTGGTCGCTGTGGTCGGTCATTAATAAGCTCGAGATCGGCGACCTCAATAAGGGTGTCGAGCGTCGTATGTTGTCCCTACGCGTCGGGCGTGGCGCTGGTTCTCCCTGCAACAAGTCAATTAGTATACGAATTTTTGTGAGCTTGAATGCAGCGCGTGTGAGGATTTTTTGTTGTGCTCATGACGAGGGGAATGCTGTTGTTTTATTCAAACGTATAGTGCAAGGATTCAATTTGCTTTCCTAATCTGTATAGGATATCTGTTATCGAATGTTTTGCTTGGAATATTGTCATGCTATATTGACTATAATCGAATTTCATGTCCCAGTTGGCCACCGGAACAGTTATATCATTAAATATGGAACAGTTATATCATAAAATCGAAGTTTTGAGACCAGTAAAAAGGTGTTTTTTTGTGTGAGGGGAATTTGAAAAAAATATTTATATTTTATGCATGGCGATAATATTCATATCACTGGTGTTTAATATTATAATGTCCATGATGTGCGTATCCTGAATAGAAGCTGCTTTTCGTCAAACAGACTTTTGTTTATTAGTTGATCAAATTAACAAATTAACAAGAAACGAACCAGACGTTCCTGGTCTCTTACAAAAGAATATACGTTAAACAGTTATAACGGTCAAAAAATTGCCTTCCAAAGTCAGGTGGCATCCAATAAAAATATTGGTTTGTTGGTGTCTGTGTTATTGTGAATGCTCTTCAGGTATAGCTAAAAATCAGGTCTCGCTATTATCTGTCATGTCAAGTATAACGTTGAATTTATGAAAACTGAGTTTTCATAAATTCGCTCACTCCGCTTTAAAAATCTCGCACTATTCACTTGGAATGTGTCACTGTGCAATTGTGATTGGCCACATATTATCAGCTGCACAGATGCTTTAGGATTCAAGCAGGATGAAATATGTCGATTGCTGGCTAATAGTCTTCTAATTTTTAATCATTTGCTCGTAATTACAACTCCCTAGCCACACGCTCAAGTGCCACGGTTGGAGTAGGGACTGTTGAATAGTTAGGGCGGCTGAATATTGGGATCTGCATATTAGGGTCGACTGAACATCCATAGCGGCTGAGCATTAGGAAAAGTTAAATATTACAGACGGTTTGAAATTGAAAACGACTGAATATTTATGACAGCTGAATATTGAGGCCCGCCGAATAGATTAAGACCAGCTGAATGTTAGGGCTGCTTAGTATTTGGGTCTGCTTGGCCTTATGGCTGCTGTATATTTTTGATAGCTGAATATTAAAATCACTTGAATATTGGGAACGGATTCAGATACGGCTTAATATTTGGCGTGGATTTCATAAAGGGTTCGTTAAACTTGACGAGCGGCGCTGAATAGTATGGCCGGTTTAATATTGTGCAAAGTTCAATATTGAGGGCCTATTGAACATTGGTTATCGTCAAACATGTATTGATGGAGCTTTGACATCACAGGCAGGCTGTTGCACACAAAGGCCGGTCTATCAAAAAGTCGGCATTTAAGTATGTTATGCGCATGTATAAGGGACGTCATGCGTCACCTTATAATTGGTTATTATTTATTCGTATTTGCTGATTGTTGAGTTACATGAAACGATCTCATAATTTTGCACGATTCAGTTATCAGAGAGAATGGTTGCCTTGAAGAATGACCGGACTGACTTTCAATGAACGTTATGATGTTTGGAGAAGCTCAAATTCTCTTCTCTATTTTTTGAAGTATGCGAGTGACCTCAACTTTTAATTTGTTTTGACCCAAATGTTCTATTTCAGTACTAGTGAAAAGAACCTCTTGGTCACTCTCAATGAAAGAAAAATGGGGTCATTCACGGCATGCTCTCTTCTTCTTTTCGCCTGTTAGTCTGTAAATCCTGTTTTTTTTAAGAGTAAGGCGTGTACAAAAAACAAAAAAAGAATATTACACAGTTCATCAGAGTACCTAATGTAAATTAATAACTAGTATCAATTGACGATGGTTGGTTTCTTATCTTATCTCATGGACATTACAGTCTTTCTTAAATGTTCCTATTAAACTATACTAATAATTTGATTCTTGCGCTTCTACCCGTTTACAATCGTCATATATGCAGCTAACGTGATTAATGCATTTTCGTATTCCTTCAGAATAAGCGTTGTGCCGTAGCTGAGGTTTAAACGCTGTGGATCGGGTGCGTGTTGTTTCTCATTCTGGTTTCCAAGAAATGCCGATGTTAAGTCAAAGTCAACTCGTTTGAATGTTCGATTCCTTAAAAAATGTTGGGAAAATTTGTGTTTTCGATGTTTGTGTCTTAAAATATTTCCTGAATATTCGTCGATTAGTTAATTTAATATTAATTAGATAGGTATTTCTTAACAATCGATTAGTTACTGCACATGTTGATATATTCACGGAATGCCTACTTCAAATTTTTAACGTATCCCTTGCCTATGTTTATTTAATTAAGGAATTTCTGAATTATCTATATGCTGTCGGGTGTCCTCGGAATACATGCGTCGACATTTTGTTTAAATATTTTATATACGACTACCACAAATTCTATAAATAAAAATAAATAACCTTTGTATTATAAGCAGAAGTTGTAGAAGAGTGGAAAAACTCGTGTGAAGCAATATAGCCACAAATAAACCCGTAAAAATAATTTGAAAATTTATGATTTTCTAAATTTTTTTTAATTTGTCATAAATTTTCGCAAAATATCTGAATCAAACAACCTTGACTTCTCTTCTGAATACCGCGGAGTTACGGTGTTGCACATTGTCGTTGTAATTATGATGGATGGACGTTGAAATGTTGTAGTTTTGCGTGGCTCGAGAGGCGATATCAATGCGATGAGGGCTTAGTTAATTAGCGCATAATAAACGAGCTAGGGCTCGAGCCTGCGCCATATGGTCTTTGCTGAGACATAATTACTGCGGTTCATTTGCTGCCCATCCTGTTGCTGGCCATTTCTGACTGTTGTTGCGGGGCATTGCTGGCTTTTGCTGCTGGGTATTTCTGCCTGTTGCTGTCGGTATTTCTGCCTGTTGCTGCTGGGTATTTCTGCCTGTTGCTGCTGGGCATTTCTACATTTCTGGCTGTTGTTGCTGCCATTTTTGGCTGTTGTTGGGGGGAATTTTCTGGTAGTGTTGCGTGGCATTTTTGCAATTCTGATTGTTGTTTCTGTTTATTGCTGCCTGTTGTTGCTATAGGCATTTCTGTCTGTTGTTACTGGCTTGTGATTTATGTTGAAGTTACACTTTACATGATTAAGTGAAGTTAAACCTTTGAAGGGTTCGATGGTCGGTAAAGTGTAAACCCACTGGTCGTTAAATTTTAATAAATTAATTGAGTTTTGAAAGCAAAATTAATTATTACAATTTAATTCAGATTGCATTAATTATTCATTGTAAATTTTAAAATGTACTTTTAATTTTATTAAGGTAGCATATATTTTTGACCAGTTCAAAACATTTCCCGTTACGTGGATGCCGATATGCATTAACCTTTATTGAACCATGTTGCTTATCACGACAACTTCAACTGATTTCCAAGTTGAAAGCACAACTCTTACCCTGAACTTGGCACTTGATCTGATGAGGAGGAAGAATTTATGAAAGTATTCATTGAAACTTAATGTGCTAGCATTCATGGCGTGAATCCGTCAATTAAAAAAATTACGGTCCATCGAGTGTGAAAAATTTAATGTTCTTTCCGTTTATCATAAATATGATTGAACCGCAATGACTTATGTACCGATCCCCTTACAGTTGTTATTCGATTTATAAAAAAATATGTGATGAAATTCGTCAAAATCAGCGGGTAAGTGAATATGCATTTGGACGGCATCATGTAGTTTTCGCTTAACCTTTCTGGAGAAGGTTCAAGCTACTTTGAAAACTACAATCACTACACTTCTGTTCTTCATCGTTATTTATGGTGTGTCCCATGTTTTGGAGGGAAGAAACTCTGCGAATAATGAAGTGATTAGACGACTCCTTGATTAAAATAAACTGTGACAGCAGGAAGTTATTTGTCTGCGGCACCGACGTGTAGAAGCGAGTAAAATGAGACTCGTGCTACAAAGACCGAAATTGCCGTCGTTGGCGTCGAGCGTGAAATTATACTTTGTTTTCAGCACGCTTGTTTTCTGCGGCAAAAAGAGCCTCTCTGTTCTCTGTGCCTGCCGACTTGAGGCGAGCTATTATTACCCGAATCGCAAATGAAGTTTCATGTGAATAACAATTTTTTTATATTATGATTTTCATATCACCTTAGGTTCTGGGGTACAGAGAGAATCATGTCTAAAATATTTTTCAAAAAAGTCGCTTCTTATTATTGATGATTATGTTCTTGAATTAACTTGTCAATGCAATCAGCAAGGTTTATTTACCTCGGCTAAACATGCATGCTGAGTTTGAAATCACTCCCATAGCCGTGAGTGATGTATGATCTGATATATCTCAGTGCACTAATTTCAACAAAATGCAGTTTAAAGAAAAATTCCTCGAAGGTGAAAAAAACGAAAAAGGAGAAAAGAGGTGAAGTGATACATCTTTCTGCATGCCGTGTAGCGCCCAATTAACAGTCAATTTGACTCTTTTCATGACCAAAAATTGAAATGCTGGTTGGTTTAATACTTTTAGCCGAAACTATTGACTGCCGATTTTGTCCAATGCTATAATTAGGTAGTATTCTATATGTTCTTATTTGTTCCATCAAATGATATATTGACTTTAGAGGCGCCGAATGACTTCAGGGATACTTGCAAAACCTTGAACAATTTTTAATTCTTTCTTACTTGAACAATGCGCTTCATGATGGAGTGTATGGCAGCGACGCAAGAACTTGAGTTCGAGACTCCAGCTTTGTTGATGTCGGGGTGGTGCTGGCAGAACAGCTGGCTTGTGAGCGTCCCTTTGATGTGGCGGCGGTGATGGACAACTTAAAGAAAAACTCCACAGCTGAGTTCAGTCAACAGCTCAAACAAACCCGCCGCCGTACGTTGAGATTCTACTTGAACCAGGACAGCAGAGTACGTCTATCGAAGATGCCGTAAAAAAGAGCGTAGAACATTATTTTAAATTTATTCCTAAATCAGCAATTTATTCCTTGTATTGCGTTGAAAGGTGCTTGCTAATCTTGCACTCTAAAAAACGCTCCATGTGAACGCGAAGTAACGCGCTGGGCACGACAAGGCGACGCTCAGTCACGCTCTCGTGTCTTGCTCGGCGTCTGAAATGCCACGCACGATTAAGTAATTCGTTGTAGAGTTTTTCCTCTCACCGGAGACAGATTACTTGTTGTTCTTGCGGCGGATAACAGCTTTTCATAGGCAGAGTTGGCGGGCGCAAGCAGAGGTGATGTGGGAGTAAACCTTACATTATCGATCGTAAATATTCTCCGTGGTTCATGAGTTTGCTCATAGCAAACAATGCGTTGGGGAAGATCATGGGCTAGAGATACCATCTGCGTGATAAAGTCTAATTAATAATTGATTTTCAATCATCGCTTACAGAGAAAGTTTGTCAGAGTAATTGATGAATTGTTTCTGCTTTATTAGAAATGCTTTGTTTTGTTCAAACGAGCTGTAATGTTGATCTTTTGTGATACTAGCAAGATTTTAAATATAAATAAAATATTGAACGATGAGCTATTATCTGAAATTTTTTCAAAGTATTGACTTAGCGCACAGAATAAATTTCACCAGAAATATTCGTGGCCTTTTTAGTATTTTTGTGCAGATTAATTCAAGAAAACTTGAAATCGTATTCCAAGTTTCAATGTTGGAACATTCTAATCAATGTCATTCTCTGTGAGCATTGCAGTTGAAACTACGTAAGCTACTGTCTTCTGATTTATCAAATATGCATCTAAAAACCTGATCAATCGTTGTTAATTAACTATTAATTATTACTGGCAGCATTTCATTATTCAAAGGCATATGCATTTTTTTGAACTGTTGGGCTTCGACTAGATTTAAATGCAGTGGATTAAATTGCGTCTCATTGCCACCTCTTTTCGTGTATTCATTAACGGTTTAATGTTTGCATGCGTATGCATGGTTAATAGGTCTATATTTTTTGTCTTGTTCTTGTTAAATGAATATCAAGAAAATTCGTGCTAAGAAAGCACTTCTGATGAGTTACATTTGGTTAAATGAATAATTTGACAGTAAAATCTCAGATGAATACGTTTTCTGTGATGTGTGTATTGAAATTTTATCTGGAAGAAAGGTTGCCGGAAATTTTTATACTGTAAGGAGTTGGGCGATAGTGATTTTTTTGTTATCATTTGGTTCAAAATAAAAATTTGAAAGAAAAACAATTATTCTTCAATTTTTGTCACGTAATTCTTCTATGTTTAGTGGCGAAATTTGTTCCAATTATAGCCATGCAATTCGAGGTCTCTTCCTCTCCGTTTAGCTGCAACGCAACCATAGTACTTGTGGCGTCGTTACCGTTACTGAGTTTAACGCATAACAAACATTGTTTCTGGGTTTATAATAGTGCGTGATTAGCTGGCTTATAATGTACGAGTAATTCTATTTAATGGTTGCTGGTTTTGATTTTTACGATGTAATGATTTTTAGAATTTCTCTCGTCGAATCGCCGTCCTGAACTGTTCGATGTTTGTTGGTTTCTATTCCATAACTTGTCAAAATTGTCTCCGTGCTCTATTATAATTTGAAGTCATTTTTGGATGCGTCGGAGTATAACTCGTTTCTCCTTCTGATTCAGCGATAATCCTGAAGGCGCCACTTCTGCGAAAATTACAGAAAAAGTTCTCCAATTTCATTCTATTACAGTTCAAGCTCGGGAGAAACACTGCCTCGTTTGTTCAACTAAACTCTCATCAGTTTATCCCACTTTAAAGGGCAAGCCTATAGTACTCGAATTATCTGAAGGAATGATTTTTTTCTCATTACCGGCCACTTTCATGAGGTGCTGAATCACCTTCGTGCGGTCTTTTTAAAATCGAGTGTTTTCGATTTATTTTCCTGCTGGGCGGCGGTACATTGGTGGGCGCGCGCCGCTGATCCTGCTCAGTAAACATGTTCTAAAGACGTGCTTGGCCTGCCGTTAGGCTCTCCTAAAACTGAGCGATGGCGGGCGAGGCCCATTGCGTTATTGGGACGCCAGCGGTCCTGGAGGGACGCCTCTTTCTGGGGTACCTGAGTGCCTGCGTATGGTGGGCATTTAGGGATCTTCGGGCCCCCGCGTAAAATGGAAACTTGCGAATAATTAGGTACCCGCGTACAGCGGGCACTTGTTAATTATTAGGTACCCGCGCACAACGGGCACTTGTGAATAACTAGGTATCCGCGCACGACGGGCACTTGTGAATAATTAGGTACCCGCGCACGACGGGCACTTGTTAGTAATTTGTTACACGTATACGATTGTTATTAATCGTAATTAACTTTATGTATCTCTAATTTGAGATGGTTCAGATGTTGAACTAGTCGTAGAAATGGAATATGTTTTGAACTGTGAAGTTAACCTAGCTTGAAAAGAAATTTTATACGTGAATTACCAATTTCAGCCTTTATTTTTATAAACAATGCGAAATAAGTCCCTCACTTGGACTGATACCCTTATTTTTTGCGTGTAACATTCTCATAACTCGAATTTTCTTCATTATAGTTAGAAGTTTGTGTTGCGTTAGGTATGTGGATGCACGCGATCTTCTCAAGATAAATGTCGATTAATATCCGTAAGGTCTCAAACAAAACTAATAATTTATCTAAAAATTTCGCTTTATTATGAGTATAATTTACAAAATAAACTTCAAAACTTGCTTTTTAAACCAACGAAAAAAATCCATGCTGACATAATTTTTATATTTCTCTACTAATTTTAAATCGCAGCAAACATGACCAGTCGGTGAAGTCCAATATGTACCTAATTCTGGGTCACGCGTCAATAGTTCTAATATGTGCATCGAATCATCCGTAAAAGTTTTAAGTTGTTCTGGTGTGGAAATAAGTTTGAATTCAAGTTGACACGGGATCATTTCAGCTCCAAGGCTATTTTTAGCGCATTTTCTCATAGAAAAAATTCCCAATTGTGCCCGTCATGTCCGTCCGTCTGTCTGTCCGTGACTCCACGTTTTCGTCGACGAGAAAATGCGCTCTCTGTCACTCACTGTAGGGAGTACTGAGTTATATTTTTCGAAGTTTGCCACGCTGCGCTCATTAACTACCTTCACATATCTTGTAGTCTTTCTGTCACGTACAATCGCTTGATTCGAGGGAAATTCATGCAGTACGACAAAGTGCGATAACTTTATAACTATCTGATCAAAGTATCGTTAGATTTAATTCTATCGAGTATAATTACATTTGCAAATAATTACATTTTTGTCGCGTTAATTACGGAGTTTCAATATCATTATTATTAAATGTGAATACGTATGAAGTGATATCATAGAATGTAACCAACATTCCTGTAAAATTATTGATGACCATATTTTATGCCTAGAATCCCAAACAGATCAAAATCCAAACGTTAGAAATTTCTCTGATCAAACGTTAAAATATCGTTGAACTAACGACCTTGCACAATGTAAACTCCTCTGCTGACAGTTTATAGTAATCTTGCACGCAGCAGTGAAGGAAGAGTTGTTCCGCTCTTCCACTGTAAGTTTGCACTCCTTTCCCCCAAAAGCAGCCGACGGTCACTTCATCATTGGACAGTTGGAAATAGTTTTGTGTGGTTCCGACAGTGTGAGGCGAAATTTTCAAAGTTGAGTTTCTGCTGAACACATCGCGGCCTCCATAACAATAGGCTCACTCGGATACAACTCTCCTGCATTGATTTCCCATAAGACTGAGGGTAGCGCGCAGTCCAGATGGCTTCTCGCTACCTTGATGCCACTTTTTAGCATGCCA
Organism: Hyalella azteca; assembly: GCF_000764305.2. Lineage (NCBI taxonomy): Eukaryota > Metazoa > Arthropoda > Malacostraca > Amphipoda > Hyalellidae > Hyalella > Hyalella azteca. Next base: position 69,955 of record NW_025939865.1, on the reverse strand, counting down.
ACTTTGGCTTCTTCCTTGAAGAAGAAGCCGAAGTTTCCGTGTCTACGATTCGTCGAGTCGAATTTTGTGCTAGGTTGTTTTTTTTTCTTTCGCGTTTTCTAGTCGATTAATTTTCTCCACGTTGTGTTGAAGGCGTCGTTGTATTAACAAATTTGCGAGAGCCTGCATTTTTGTTTCTTGTTAAGCGTTATTTTTGCTCCGATCATAGTCATCGTTGGGTTTTATCGAGGCTATGGAGGGTGAATAATTTTGATAAAAAGCTTGAGAAAATAAATTGCCTTAAGCTTGATTGACCGTGTGCGAACCCGTTTGTCGCTTGAAGCGACGCTTAATGGTAATAGATAGAAAGTTTGAAGGTTGGAATTGATTGGTGGAGGGAAACGTATATTTTTTCTCGTTCTTCTCGATGTCGGGCTTTACTAACTCCAAAAGATGATCAAAAATTTCCCCGTCCGTTATTGAAAAGTTCCTATAGGACAGTGGTTTCGAAACCAGTAGAAAATATAATGAATGATCACAAGAGAAAATATGTCTCATTTTGTACCACTCATTGGACTACCTTCTATTTTCTCGTCTCCTGCCGCATGTGGCAAACCAATGTTAGATAGAGAGAAGAAAACCAAATCCGTATCGGAAACCATAGCTCACCGCGAAAATCAAAACAGCAGCCAAAAAAACCACTAACGAACGAACAACAAGTGTGCACTGACCCCATTTCTGATGGGAAGAAGATTTTGATCAAAGGAATGAAGGCCTGATTGAGGCTGATTGAAGCGCGCGTCAATAAATTGACTCAATCATTTGATCAAACCGAGTGGTCGTTAATTTAGGGCATCCTTTATTGATCAGCTGGAAGCCATGTTTCCCAAATTTTTGCCTTCCTGCCAAAATAAACTAACTTTGACCTTGGCATTAAGATTTCTCCTGGCTGTAATGTAACTGCTTGCCAAAATGTATGACTAGCTTGTGTCTGAAAACTTCGCTTCTGCCTGAGGAGCATCAGGTGTTGTCATCCGCAAGTTCCGAAGGCTGCATTTCAATTGTGCACGAAGCCTAGAAGCATATCTTGCCTTCATTCAGCTCATTCTTACGAGTATATCGATAAAATATTCAATAACAGAGCATTTCAAACTGAAGATCGAAATGGTTCAGTGCTTGAACGGATCAGGCCTCTTGTTTTTTTTTTTGTATTCAGAATAAATATTCATATATAACTATTTGAAAATAGATCTTTGAGCGTGAGTCGAGTCTCGCAGACGTTTAATAGTTTTGAATAAGAAATATTCAGCAATAATTGTTTGGTTACTGGTCTTTCAACGAAGGCGGAGCCTTATAACAGTTCTATAGTTTTCTATATTTTTCTATAGTTTTTTTCATACTATAAGAAGAGTACGCTTTTAGTGTGCGCATGAATCGTGGCAGGAGCGCTGAGCGCAGCTGTTGCGTTATTCAATGTAATGCGCGTGCGCGTGAGCGATTCCGACCATGAATTACAGTAATCTGCGCTCGAGGGGCGTCTAGTGCGACCAATGGGCACCTCCTGCGCACGCTTCAGAATTATGCGCCTTCAAGCTGAGTGCATTATGTGCTTATTTTTCTATCACATTTCTTTCAGGTCTCAGGATATTGCCTAGAAATGCTAATATAAATTTGAATCCACATATCATGTGAGCGACACTCTTCCATATGAAGCGTTTTTTTCAAGTAACTAGAAATAAATCACTTCGTTTAATTCAATTTTTTGCGGAAAAATTTTGTGTTATCTGCGGGTCGTGAGCTTTATTTTAGAACTTGTTGCTCCCCATAACTGCAGTGCGCAATAATAACAATTATCTGCTATTCGTACTTGTTCTAATTCCGTGTCTTGTAAAATATATACTTCACATTGATTAAAGAATTACGTTATATTTAAATCGCTCATCTCCACAACGATGTTTATTTTTATTTTTATTACTATTTCTGCAGTGATTGGTGAATTTAAAAAAAGTTGCAGTACCACAATATCCTCTATGAATTACGAACATTTTCATCAAATTTAATCATCGGGCAATATTTGGCCCTGCACTTGATGATCACCGCAAGTCTACGTCCCTCATCCATGATCTGTAATGCACGTACATCTTGCAGGATACGATGTAACTACAAGGCCTTCAACAATACGAGTGGCTGCAGCAAACCTGAACCATGCCTTGCAGTATGTTAGCTAGCTGATGCGCTGCTCTGTACTGGTGAACGTGCAACGAGATTATCATAACAAAATTGCCGTCTGTTTCAGTTAAAATTGTTATATAATCAGTTGTTCCAAGACGTGGTTGCCATGCATTCTTATTGTTCTATATTAAAAAAATTTCTAACAAAGTTTTAGTCCATTTAATTATTAGGATTTTAACAATTATGCACCTCAGCTGGAAGAATCAATCAGGTACTGAGAGGTATATGCTTTGTTATAACTTATATACGGTTTGTCGCTTCGGGAGGATCTTTGAAAGTGGAAGGAAAATCGCATTGAAGTGGCTTTTACATGTCATTTGTAATTCGTAAATGCTCTTCACTCTATTCTATATTAAAGCTGTTGAATTAGACTTATTTGCTTGAATGCTCTATACCTCTAGTGATAACCTCTCATCATGCTAACGAATTTCATTTGAAACTTTCAATATCATGCGATGCAGTTTTCACACGCCGCTTACAGTGCGCGTCTGTGTGTGCTAAAATTGCGTATGAATATATCCATTTCTGTTTGTTGGCAAGCAAGAAAGACCTGCCCAGAAATTCTGGAAGGTCTTGCCTACTTCAATGTTTTGAACGTCGCGAAACGCACCTTGATCGAGGCAGCAAACGACCAGCTCGGACCGCTGAAGTTCTACTCGACGCCTCCAATTAAGGTGTAACCTACGACGCGGCAGCATGGTTATTGCCCCGAGCCTCGCATGCAGTTCACTTCAAACCCATTGTTTTGTCTTCCCATTCCGGTGTTTGCTCAAGCCGCAGCTGGGCGCTACTGCCGATTTTAGGATGTTTTGTTTATTTTGCATACGACGTCGTATATTCAAATGATGTCGCTTCACTAAATTTCCTGCAGGACTTGGAACGCCCGTTGTATTGTGTAACCTGTTACTCTATATTATCGCATAAATAACAATAGTTATCTTCTAAAAACCATATCTAATTACACATCCAAGCTTCACAAAATAATTGATTTGTAATTTAGCATGAAAATAACGCTTCTACGAATTTATGACGTGTTTACTCAGTTTATATTTTGTAATATGTTTTACTTATCCCACTTGTTGGCATTTATGCAGTGGATACCAGAACTTGGTACGTACTTTGAGCTTCCGTACCTTTAAATGGTTAAAAATTGAGCTTTTCGACGTTTCTTACAACTCGCATTGGCAACTACGAGCAAATGAGCGAAGCGGAGTGGCGTTTGTTCAAGACAAGAATGTGTCACGGGGATCGCGTCGAATTCTTTAATTTCGTCTACTTCTGAGACTCGATTTTGCCAAAATTTTATGACGATTTCGGATACTGTCAATTTCCGATGCGATAACTGGCTGGCTTTTTCTGCAGTGTAAAAGAAACTGACTCGTTGCTAATAATGCTAATAATGTATGTAATTAATGTAATGTAATAATGTAATGTAATAATGTATCATTGTGGAAGTGTATTAAGGACCTGACAGTTTTAATAAAATGATTTATCCCATGATTAAAAGGATAAATAAAAAGTAAAAAATTAAAAATTATCTTCTAAGAAGTATTTCGTTGCCCTCGAATGCATAATTTTTGACTACTTTAAGAAATCTATGCATGACAAACTAATAGGGTAAGTCATACGAAGTTAAGTTAGCGGTGACGTGCATTCTTTATTGACTTTTGCATAAGAAAACGGATGCGTTCGCGAAATACCGAAACCGTACGAAGCCGTTTGGGCGGAGTTAACAAGGTAATAGCATCAAGAAGTAACTCAATTGACATCATTATTAATTCATTATTAAAAATCGTCTTCTCACAACGTGGACTCGAGGTTTTGATGGATCTTTTAGTGCTCTAGAATAGTTCTCTTCTTGACGTCATGCCTGTGTAAATTTTTTTCGCACTTGACATGGGAATTTGAGAATATTAGTTAAATTGTCTCGGTAGTATAACTCTTGTACATTATTTTATGACAATAGTAGCTCGGCGTTCAGAGACATTTCTCAAACGTTTATTACGCGCAACTAATTTATTTAATCAGGATCATTTAGGAAAATCCTTCTGCTAATTTGCATAATTTTTTCACAACTTTGCACTTATCAAGTTCCATCTTGACCACCCGAAACTCTTATCTTAGTGTTCTGCTACAATCTTGAGAACGCGGAGAAGACCGGCCGGTGATCTGCTCTCATTTCACTCGATTAGCTCTCGAAATATCGACTGTCATATCCGGGCCGTCCGGTGGCTGTGCGCTGTCGCCAATGGCCTGCGTTGCCTCGAGATGCGACATTCGTGCTCAGGCTCGCCTAACTTCGTGGCATTAACGATTCAAATTAATGAGTGCATCTCATTTGTGAGCTTCATATTAAGTTCTGGATAGTAATGATGATGAAGTATTGATCCGTGAGCTTAAGTGTAAGCTTAAAATATTTAAAAAGTTATTTATTTAGACTTTATGTTTAATGGTGACTATAGTTATGATGATTAAGTATTGATGAGTGAGCTTATGCACTAGTTTGAAATTATTTGACATTTATTTATTTGAAGCTTATCTCATGCATGGTTGTGTTAGCTCGAGCTGAAATTTATTTCATGCATGATTTGTTTTGGGCTTACTCAATGGTTATTTCAAGTTATCAAAGTTTTGGAGCATTGAGTTGATATTTAAGTACATCGGATGCAGCGTTTCCTTAAGAAAAAAATATTACCTGATTAATTTTTATCTTACAATGTTGCATTTGTACAAAGTTTATTTTCTTCCTATTCTTTGATTTATTGCTCTTTAACCTTATGATAGGTTAAAGCTTCATTTCTATTATTGCGATTTTTTCTATTTTTTAATGATGTTTGCCAATACATTTGAGTATCAAGAACGTGTTTACGTAATAGATAAATATAAACTTCCTTTGACGTAGCATCCCTTTATAAGGCTGTACAACGACTGCCGTATGACTAAATGCGGCAGTGAGTTTGAGGGAAATGTACAATTGTTCACATACATTACGGAACACATCGACTCCAAAATTGTACAAATGATATTTTTTCAAGGCATATTCTTGATTGGCTGTAGCATCAGCCCTGCTGGTGTATTGTAAATGTGAAATGTTCTCTGCATGGTTCAATGATTTAATATATAATTTAAGTTATATTAGCCTTATAAATAATGCAACCAAAAATTTACGTAATTGAAGTAAAAATAAAATCTCATTAATTAGTCAAAAGTGCAATTCAGTACAATCGTGCATCTGCTTCACGAGATATGTCAATAATATAGGAATATGTATTTTCTCGAATTTAGAATAACTTTCTCTAAGACTTACTTAAAGGAAGAATTAGTTTGCTTGGGCCCTTGTCTGCTGGGAAATTGAACTGCTCTTCCTCCAAAATTGCCTTCAGATCCTTCCCAGAAATCGATTAATCAAAGAACATGGCTTCTCATTTATGGCAGGAAATGTTTGATAAGAAGAAAATCTTTCATGTGAAAGAACTGAAACGAAGAATTTTAGCATAAACCAACTTGCGTATTTTGTGCATTAGTTTAGCTTTCGCGATATTGATCGATATTATGTTTATAAAAGTATCATCGAGATTTTGTTTAAGTGATTGTAAATGTTTAAATGAAAATTTTTTAAAATAAGGCTTTATTTCGTCTTGAGAATTCGAGCATTGCAGTACGCTTTCTTAAATTTTCATGCATGACAAATTTTGCTACATTTCTGCCAAAGGATCTTATTCACTTCCTTCATCAGAAAATTATAAATTATAAAATGTCAACTGTTAGCCTCATTAGACCGTAGCTCGCAGGTAGATAACAGCTTAATTGGCTGGAATAAATATTTTTCTTCGAAAATTCAAAGTGCGATTTAATATCGGCGTATTTTGGTAAGATAATCTTTTATCTTTTATTTGCGGCTGTGGCTGGCAGCACGATTTGTACATTGTTTATAGAATTGTTAGCAACTATTTATACCTTGCTATTAAGCTGTTGCCGAAGTGAGTAAACAAGCGAAACGAGCTGTTATCTTTATTTTCCATTTATGTTGAAGTTGAACGCTATTATCCTCTTTGGTTACCTTTTTTTTATTTCTGTGATGGAATTCTTCAGAATCTTGACGTTACCGACCCATTCGTGACTAAACGTGTCTGAAGATTTCGTCTATTGGAGACAGGATAGATATTTCAATTACAAATTTGTGCTTGTGTTTAATTTAATGTTTAGTCATATTTTGAACATTCGTAATTCGGCCAGGGGAACAAAAAAAATGTGTTATGGAAAACTTTTTCTCAAAATTTACCAAGATAGCCTCTTAATCGTTTACTCAGATTCCCGCAATTCGGTGATTGTATCTTTTCGCTCGAAAATATGCAGCTATCACTCAATCACCGTTCGGCAAATGGCACAGCAGTTTGGAGTTGTGATCAAAGGAATCTAAATGATGATATTTGGTGTAGTAACTGTAATAAAACTCGATATTGGATATTAGATTTCCACAGATTCGCTTAAATAAATTCAGCAATAATATCACACAATCACCCATCGAACGTGCTTTATGCATTTAATACCGAGTCCTTATTCGAATTACCTAGCGACTCGTATTTCCCAAATTCTTATTCTGCAATGGAAGCCCTGCAGTAAAGCCTGAATTTAATGCTTTGAGATCCTTATTGAGCTTTTATTATAGAAATTCGTACTTCTTTTCTTTCTCATTGTGGTCCAGTACAAAAAAAGCAATGAAAGGGCATGCCTCTTTTATCCCGGCAATCTGTCGCCACCGGAAATGTAAGACGGCATTGCACTAGTGCTTTAGACTTAAACTCCCTGCGGCCATCAATGCCCAAGTATTCCAGCTGAATCTTCAATGCAATCCTCCACTCACGCTCCGATAGATGACCCGACCATTTGCTCTGCAGCTTGATTTTGTTCCAGAGTTGATTTTGAAAAGGCTCTTGCCAGGTCGTGTTTCCTCTCGATGGTCGTTATGTGGCAAATGGGCTGCCCACCGTAAAAGGAGCCACATCGTTTCTGCGGTGTCGGTTTTCGAGGATATTTTTTTTTCTTATTCGACATACATCCGACCCAAATCTCGTCCTGAAGGCTCTTGCGAAATGGAACTGTGTATTTCCATGCTACGCTCACTATGCTTGTCTTGTACTAGATTTGTTTTTTGATTTATTTGCTCCTCGAGTATTGTTATGTGCGAAGCATGAAAGATAATTTCGTAGGTACTGTGTTTTTCTTCGGACGAATTGAATATTTTAAAATAATTGTAACTTAACATAATTAACGCTGTATCTAGCATCACTGCCTATACAAGTTTACCCGTATACTGAAATGAAATGCTTGTAAATCTCCTGACTGTTTATCAAATTCTAGCATACAATTTTTTCCGTTAAGTATGCAAATGGTTCACCACATCAGCAATTTATTAGTATTTAGAAAACGTTAGTGGTTTTTAGCCTCGGTAGGTTGGGCCATGAGCGGCTATTTCACACAAAGCCGACGCTGTGAGCTGCTCGATCCGGCGAAGGAAGAAGCACTTGCCGCAATCTGGGCCGCTGTTGCTCGATATCTGCTCCGGGTTTGGCTCTAACAAAGACCTGCTTGTCTCAAGTGCAAGATGACTCTATGCTTTCCTCCGGGTCCTGTTCTATGTCTCTCTTAACCTTATCTTATTCATAACCGTCCTCTCGCGGCACTGTGCAATGTGCATGCCCATGCTTGGGGCTGACCAAACTGTTATGTCCTTCCGACAGCGAGATCTTCCAGTTATTGCTCAAGTTCAAGAGTGCACAGGAGGCTCATATTTTATAATAGATACTTTCCATAACTTAGGTGAAATTTTCAAAATCTCCATTGTCTCGCTCTTCTCACAGATCCGATTACATAATTCCCTCGAGTTGGAAACGGGAAAAGTTATTCGTCTGAATACATATTTGTATTATACAGGTCTATATTTTAAACGTATATTTTAAATATATATATTTTTTAGATATTAAGTAGTATGTATTTTACAGTATTTTTTTCTATTTTAACGCCTCTTTATTTGTAATGAAATTGAATTCTTAGGGCGATTTGCATGGTTTTGTGTGCCTGAAAGTCACAGCGAGCTCACTATGCCAGGAATTTTGGAACGACGAGCTGCATGTGGCAGACGCGATGCCGAGGTCGCTGCGCAGTTGGTGTTATGGCGTTCTGGTCGCTAGATTAGCATGATATTAAGGACACTGCTGGCCAACTTTTGACAGGTTCACATGCAGATTGTTGCTGGAGCCGCTTCTTGGTTTTGCATATGGCCAAATATACCTTTTAGTTTCCCGCGGAAACTTTTTGTTTTCTTCTGCTCAAATCCTTAATTGCTTTTGAAAACTTGAAGCTTTCGATGACATTTATTGCTATGAGATCACGCTAATCTAGGACAATCTTAATGTAATATTGGATATTTGTAATCGGTTTTATCTAATACTTGATGATCAAAGATTGGATTTTTATTTCTCTACTATAAAGTGTGTTCATTTTTCGTAACTGCTTCGGGAGCCCAAATTCCACTACTATACGTTGATATGAATTTTCTGCATCGTATTTCCAGAAGATTATTTGAATTTTTAAAAGTCGAAAAATATATTCCCCATGTGGAAAATATCTTAATTATTCATCACTTAAATGCACGCTGGGACATCAGTCACGAACTACGAACACCCCAGCCTCTTCGTCTTCTCTTGCCTGGCGATAATGTTGAGAAATTCATGTGATCCCCGCGTATTAATATTTAAGGTTATTCGTTTGGTTGGCTATCGGGTCGGTATCTGCAGAAGTTCATTAAGCCGGGAAAGGGAGCTCGTTGAGATAAGCGCCGATGTCTTAGAGGCGCCCTCGCTATGGAAGGCATCTTCCTTAATGGATTTGTGCGGTGGTTTCCAGATACTATCGAGAAGCCGCCGCGTCAGCCTACCGGAAAACCCGCTTGTATATTAGTTCACAATGTTTTAGTTACATTTATACATCATGTGATCAATGAGTTATTGCAACCGATGAAACATTGCATATTGTTCAATAAAAAAATATTTCTTTAATTTTTGGCTTATGGTCGCATGATCATTTAAAATTATTGTGCTTCGAGATTTATTGCGCAAATTAAAGATCGGTTACAACTAGAAATTAGTTTTAGTTCACTTATAATATCCATCACTGTTTTAAACTTTTAATTTATTTCGCCAAATTTGATTGATACAAATTTTTATCGTTGGATTTCAACGGATAATTTCGCATGAAAAGTACAGAGTTATTAAGCATTATACTATGTTAGCGAGATCTTAAGGCTGTGAAAATTATTCATGTTTATCGCTTTTAATATATCTAATGGAGCAGTCCACTTGCGCTCAAAAATGCGTGAGATTTGTCCAAATAGCGATTCACTTCTAGCCCTTAGATGTGTAACACTGACCCGGTTTGGTCTGGTAAAAAGGCGTATCAGTGCTAGGCGCAGGAAGTGTGTTGCAGGATTTGGACAACCTATTCATTTTTCTGTGTGTTGGTTGGAGTGGAGTACTACAGCATTCAACCAAATGTTCACCGCGCATGTGGCGCTCGACTAAAATTTTTTATAACTAAGACTGTCTGGAAGATGAATGCAGATGACAAAGCCCATCTGCTGTATCGAGACAAAGTCAAACCTGAAATATTCTCATGGAAAAATTATCAAAATTGTGTGTCTTCTTATGCTAATTTGGCTCACTAACGTCTAGATAACATGGAAATTTCTACTCGCGCATTAATATCTTCGTTGGACTAAGAACAAACTAGAGCCACTGCCCTTGCCGCCCACGCGCATTAGAGTGCTGAAGAAGAACGGCCTACGGCGGTTCTATGATAGGCAACTTTACGCACAACACTAAAAATGGATAGGTTGAATTGTCCTATTTATTTATTTATTTATTTATTGATGTGCATCGGTATTTGAACAAATTCTTACTCATATCTCTGAATGCATCTTCTGAGAGAACAGCGATTGGCAGAAGCTATTATTATATTATTATTATATTATGTTTGTTGTTATATTAGCATTTTATTTATTTTGATGAACAAAAGCTTAAATATAATATATAAAACAGTATCTGTAATATGCACACTGCCTTTGCTTCAACGATGAAACTCAAGATTTTTCCACAATTGCACCTCAGAATTTGTCATGACTTCGATAAGCATCGAATAATTTTAAACATTTATAACATAATTTTAAAGATAATTTTAAACATTTATTTTTTGACCATTATTGACAATGCCGATTTCCATAATTATAATGTCCATCAGCATTCTGAAAAAAAGATCTGGTTTCCGCATTCAAATGAGTGCAAAAGAAAACACGAGTATTACAAATAGAATATTAGAAACTGTGTTCTTTAGTTCTCAACAGTAAACAGCACAAGCCGGAAATGAAACTATACATCTGCCTTATGTATTTGTAACGGCAGTGAAAATTGTGCACAATAAATGACTAATAGAAAAGTCTAAAAGTTCACGCGCATTACACCGCCTTTGAAGCACCTGTTGCTGTTTCAGACAGCAGGTTCACAGAGCCTCATGAGCCATCAGCTAACTAGACATTGCCGTTGCCCTTTGTCAATGTACATATTAATTGTTCTCGGCCACTGTCTTTTGTCTCTACCTGTACATTTTTCTCGGCCATTGCCTTGTGTCACTATACCTGTTAATTGTTCTCGGCAACTGTATTTTGTCACTGGACCTAGTAATTGTTTTCGGTCACTGTCTTTTGTCACTGTACCTGTTAATTGTTCTCAGCCACTGTCTTTTGTCGCAGTACCTGTTAATTGTTCTCGGTCACTGTCTTTTGTCAATGTGCATGTTAATTGTTCTCGGTCATTGCTTTTTCACTGTACCTCTACATTTTTCTCGGCCATTGCCTTTTGTCACTGTACCCGTAAATTGTTTTTAGCCATTGCCTTTGTCACTGTACCTGTTAATTGCTCTCGGTCATTGTCTTTGTCACGGTACCTGTAAATTGTTTTCAGCCATTGCCTTTTGTCACTGTACCTTTTAATTGTTCTCGGCCATTGTTTTTTGTCACTGTACCTGTAAGTTTTTCTCGGCGATTGTCTATTGTCTCTTTATTTTTTTTTATTCTCGGCCATTGTGTCTTGCAGGTGTCCAATGGAATATTTTTGCCACTGTGCGAGCTTGACATTCCAGTTAGTCTGCCATTTTTTGTTACTTTGCTTAAACACTGCATGCGCTCTGCCAGATTTTTTCGTAATTTAGATTTGGATTTGCCGGTTTTTCCGGTATACTCTGCCGGATTTGCGTGCCGGGTTTTTACGTGCCTGTTTATTGTAATTCGTCCAGCTACTCTTGTCATAATACTTTTTGAATATGCTCTCATCTCCCTACGTTTCAAGTACTCAGCCGTCGTTCGTAATTTTGTGCAGGTGTTACATTTATTATTCGTTTGAACTTCTTGACTGGTGTATAATCAACTGTAAAGTAGTTTTTACCATGACTTTGTTTGTGCTAGATTGCCATGGATCTCTTGAAATGGATATGATTTATGAGCGACGTTTGTATTACTCAAGCGTTCTCTTGGCAGCTCGAGGTAAATCATGCAGTGATTAAGTATTACTTTTTTAAAAATTACATACATAACCGATACATGTCAAACGGATTTTTTTTTCTTTCAGGTACGTTCACGCATTATGTGCTGAGCTGGTGTATAAAGTGCATCGCGTATCGGTAAGTTACCCCCGTTTGAATTGTTGCGCTACTTCGTACTCCAAGCTTCTCACTGCAATTCATTCTTATTTGCACGAATAGAAATCTTATATAATTTAAATTGTACGCATAAACGATTTGCAGACTTATATTGTCAACAAAAGTGTCCATTTGTCTGAAAATATATCCTTCGTAGCTAGGCTACTAAAAACTTGTAAGTATCCTAGTTCCCTTATGTATCCTCATTTCACATGCTAATATTTGGGCATAAACTTTTTTTTAAGAACCGCATACTCCATTAAATTCCATAAAAACCGCAAATTAGCCAATAAAGTTGTTACATATCCTACCATTTTGGTGCGTAGAAAGCTTTTAGGCTTCGAAGCTGCAAAATAAATCTCAGTACGACCCTTGGCAAGTTAACGGCCTAGTGGCTAGAGTAGCCTACATGAGTTATATATAAGAACGTTATAACTATTATATTCTATGCAGCTCATAATTTATGCCGGAAACATCGCAAGGCTTTTATACAGCTCCGGCTTGGGGGGCATTCGTGTACATTACCCTTCTTCCGCGACTTTTCGGTTTAAAGTGGATGATTTTCGTGGAGTATCAGCTTAGCAACGGGTTTAATTAGGTTCTCTAACATCAAGCTATACACTTGAAGCAATTTAGTATATGAGGTTATGGATCTCATATAACGTTTTTGTTCATTGCAGGATATCCCATCTTGATATACAGTATGTCTGCATTTCCTTCCCTGTTTCTTTATTTTTATTAATTCGCATTGTCTTTTATTTTTATTTATTTTTATGTGACATTCAACTTAATTGGTCTTATTATAATGCTAGTTTGCGAAATGTCCAGTATCGTGATATATAATACTGTTTCGAATATATGTGCAATTTTGAAAAATACAGTTTCGAATAATGAAATTTTAAATGAAACAAATTCAAGGTTAGAATTTACTCATTTCGAGCCTTTGGTCCCGCCGACCGCATCGGGGCAGGTGAGCTTGAATCCTCGACTTTGTTTGAAAGCGCGAGTGTTGCGTCACAGGAATCGGATATTTTTCACAATTTTGACGTGGCCAAAGTTTTTCTTGGGTTTTGATTAACCACCGCCTCTCTTCCAACGTGTTTTCTTTACTTTATTCGTGATTTTTCGACTCGCGGGCTTCCCATGCAGCCAGAGCTACACGGGCTACTGTGTGTGTTGGCTTCATTTCGACGTGGAGCGCTCGTTTCGTTCTTTCCCGCGGTTCAAATGAGTTTTGTGACTCACTTTTCAGGTGGCGACGGTACAGTCATTTGTACACAGCTCATTTCCTCACATTGAAGTTTCGTTGTATGGATGTGTACGCTTTTTACCGTCGTTATAGAGCGCAAGCTTTGCTCAAAGGTTTTACTTTGATGTTTGCGTGTAGCCGAAATAAACTTTTGTTAGTGTACACACGTTATTTACTCATTAAATGTAATTTTTCGTATTCTAGCGAAGTACAAAATTTCATCATAACCGTAAATTAACTGCTTTATTTGATCATGGTCTGCAATGAATGATATAGATAACTGTAGTGAATTTAGCTGCTTAGCATGAAGTCGGGCTTGTCTCTTATTTAAAACTATTTTAAACTGCAATTTGTACTTACACTTTATGAATCGGTTATACATTCCTTGGCACTAATACGTGCTACAATTCTAAATGTTATGGACGATCAAGTGCAAGTGTTTCAGTGGCTGAGGCGGTTACTTAGGGCCTGTCACTTACCTCAAGTGTCGCTAACCAGGGATCGCGCGCACACCAATTTACGAAACTTGTGACTGAAGCTTCAATTACAATGTCTCTGCAAGCCCCGACTTGTTGAACGACGTGCTGATGAAGGGTCATGGCAGGTGGAAAATTTGATTTCTGAGCTTTTTACGGGTAACGAGTTCAGTTCATTTGGTTATACGTCAGACCTCGCATGCTGTCAAAAAACGAAGTATGCATTAAATTAGCACCAGACGCAACGAAATTTGATCCGTGGAAATTAAAATAATATTTCAACTTCCATGAATTTTCGTTTTGTGGTCTATGGTTGTATATTGTATTGTATTGTACTACAAATATTGAATTGTAATTACGTGTAATCCGTGACTTATAGTTTTATATAAGAATGTTTTATGTTTCATTTATCATATATTATTTTTATTGATATTTTCCAGTCATGTCATTTTTTATTGCATGGTATTCATAACTTTTTCTATGAAATAGCGAATCTTAAACCTTACTTATATGATTTTTTTACATGTTTTCATCATGAAGTCACTTAGTTGCGTATGTGTAACTTCGGAGTTATACTTGAGCTGCACTCTTGAAATTGATAAGACTAAGACAATGTCATTATACCACCATTGGTTCCGATGACGGTAGCTTTTTGCTCCTGAATGGCAGTAAATTGATCAGCTCCTCACACGAGCATTTAGGGATTTTGAAAAATTTTATTTATTATTTCTTCATCTTCAATTGCATGACGACGATTGTAATTGGTTTATCAAACAACTTTGAGCGACTTTCATGCAGGAGAATATCATTTGCAGAACATTTCATTATGTAAACATTAGCGAATTGCAGGCTTCTTTAAATTAATAGTTTGTTGATAAGATTGTACGAATAGATTACTTCGTCGTAAAAAGATGATTAGCCCAAAATGCCTTGTGTTGCTGTGCAACTATGCAAGGTCATTAAAAATCTATTTATTAAATTAATAGTTTGGCGATAAATATGTACGAATGAATTACTTCGTCTAGACAAATGATGAGCCAAAATACCTTTAGTCGCAGTGCAACTATGCCAGGTTATTAAAAATTTTAAGCCTTTGAGCTAAATCTTCTCAATTTGCAAGGCGAGCATTCAGTGTCTCTCTACTTGATCTGCAACACGATAGCCTCCTCTCAATTCCGATGTAAAGTAATCTCCGTGAACGTATTTCTAAAATGATATAATTGAACGGAATATTTAGCTCCTATCATCTGGGGGATTAAAAGAATATTCTCCATTTGAAATCCTGAACGAAATATATATGGGTTAAACAAACATATAATCCCAGTCACTCAGTTCTATATACTACGGTATTTTGTATAATGAATTTTGTCTTTACTACGCAACTATCTGCTTGAATCGTGAAAAATTCTTTGATTTACTCGCAGTTTTCACGTATTGTAATTTTTTGAAGGGTTTATGTGTTATTATCAATTAATGGAAATAGAATTATTGTATGTTGAAATTGGATTCTTTTGTCATTTCCGATTACTGTGGCTTCCAATTAAAATTAAATGTCTCCTCGTGTGTTACATATGGTAAATATTTGAAAATTTCAGTAATTGATGCGAACAAAGTTGAATCGCTATTTACGTTGTGATAAACCTCATGACCTGAAAACCTAAACACTTGAGTAATTCAAATAAATGAAGATTTTAACTTTATCCCATAACTGACTCCTAAACAAAATATATATTAGGTATTAATTATGAATTGAGGTTATTGAGTAGGAATGTTATTCGATATTGAGGTAATTTTGTATGGCTTTGCTGTCGAAGCGCCGCTGAATTGAAGTCACGCGATATTCTCTGGTGCATTGCCCTGGCATTCCGAACGCCATTTCTAAGTTACTGAACAGTCATCTGACGTTGAAATACGTTGATTAAACGTTGTTTTAACGAAAACCAACTCGTAATTAACGCATTTTCATCATCATTTGTCTGGAGTTTCATGCAGGGTGAGGTTCCCTTGGCCAAGCTTCTTGAGGAGGATGGCGAGCTATGTGATTTCCGCGGCTGACTGTTATACGCCACTTATTGTGCCACTTTTCAATCATTTTCTCGTCCAATCTGATAGATATAATTAAAATGATCTCCACCTTTTCAAGTATTTTCGTCCAATCTGAACAGCGGAATGAAAATTACCTCCACCTTATCAAATATTAGGTTAATAAATGAATTATTCATTTATATGTCATACGGTAACTGCATATTGATACTTTAATTTTGCTCGGTCCATAAATTCTCCCGTGTTATATTTATAAAAATCATCGTGTATACCGAGGTTCTGTGTTGATGTTCATCATGAAACGTGTTCTAATTTCATCAGTACGCCCATACATCATTTTGTCTTAGATCGCTTCCCTTAATTGTGCGCTCTTCGTTCCGCAGCCATATTTATTCGATGAGTTCTATCGCATTAACATGAAAAAACGATGCAGTCCAGCCCAACACCTCTGATAAGAAACGCCTCGACATACCTGACATAATTTACTGCGTGTTGTTGTTAGAGGCCTCCGGCCATTATTGCTCTGGCAGATTTGTATAGACTGACTAGGCTGTTTTTTTCCATGGCAAAGCAATGGAATTTGTATGAATGTCTTACAATGGAAAAAGCTTACGGCTTCGTAATTCGAGTTTGTTCGAATGACATAGAATTAGTCGCGCAGGAAATTTATTATTATATTTGAAAATGGATTAATTTAGGGTTAATGGATCTTATGTAAGTAAAATTTATAGAAAGTTTAATCAAATGAAAGCTCATACGCAGTACGCAATTCAGGCTTGTGAGAAAATGTTGAGACCATTAATACTTAACTAGTGTACTAAGAAAAAAACCTTAATGAGGTTTTTATTCATTCAATCAGCCGGAATCAATTCAGACCGATGGGCATTTTTGAAGTAGTAATAATTTTATGTTATAGTTAATTTTTTATTTGTTTCCCTATTTTGTCGTTATGGAAAGGCAAATTCATCCTTTCTTCTCTCATTCTTAGAAAATTCATTTCTGAGATGCCTTTCTACATTATTTCTGTCCTTATGGAAAGGCATCTCTTTCTTTCAAATTTCATTCTTTCCACCGCTATAAATGCATGCCATCAAGTGTTGTAACACGGCAATTTAGTTAACCATTCCATGCGTCAATCTAAATTATTATCATAATTTACCAATTAAAAGTAAGATTATTTTCATAACCGCATCTCACTATATTTCTTTACCAAAACGTTTGCTTAATCCTGAGGTGTTGATGTTATATTTCTTTACTCTATCCTTGCCTCCCACCCCACATCTTATTTCCACACCATGTGGCGCTGCTAGCGCGCTTTACGAGTACAGTTGGAGTAAAATTTCCCTCATTGAAGTACAGAAGAGTTCAAAAATGTGTACGGGCTCCCGCTGTGGGAGCTTTTAGCCGTGGTTACGCGCTCATAAACCAGCAGGGTTCATCAATGGAAGGGAGCCTTGTGCTGGGGAGCACACCGTTTGCATGCTTACTTATTTAGTCTTATGTGTGATTTGAATTGTGGCATTGATTAATAATCCGAATTGTAATCTTTAGGTGTCAGTTGTTTAATTACTTCCAATTGTGTTACGTGTGATATGAATTGTATTTGAATTTTATTGTTTAATTTATAATTTTCTAGGTAAATGAACGAGTGGAAACGCCGAGATCTTGCAGTAAATTCGCCGAGATAATCAATTTCCGTTATCTTCCAGTTAGTTATTTTATTTAGATGAATTGATTTAATTGATAAAAGACAGAAAAATTCCACTTCTACAATGGCTATGCCTAAAAGACCTATCTATATTTCTCTATATTTTCTGTTGTATTTTGTTCGAGTTATGTGTGTATACTAACGTTATGCAGCTGTGTGCGTCGGCTTCGTGAAGGTCACACATTCTCATCTTCAGACTGCGTATCCATTTCAACTCCAGCCTCGCACCATCAATTTGATTCGTAGTTAGGCTTGGCTTCTCGGTTCAAGTAGCTTTGAATTTATTCTCATGGTCATATTTCAGGCTGATTTATTGCGATTAAGTCACACAATCCTGAAGTGAAAACGAAGATAATAAACGTTGGATTACATTTATTGTCCGTATTTTTCACCTATCCATGCAACATGATACCAGCTATCATATCGGTAGCTGATATTATGAAATTTTTATTATTCACCTTATCAGTTGCTGGCTTGATGCTAGATTTGACGTTTCACTCATTTTCACTATCAAACTAATAAAAAAAAATTCTGTCAGTCGGTCATATAGGCTACTTTGTCAATAAGTTTTTTAAGAACAGTACGAATCATTCATATCTGTATTATTATCTGTATATTATCTCCAAGAAAGTAAAAAAGTGACGACCCAATTTTGAATGCGCGTGGTCCTAAACCGATCTGTGGATTTGTCCCGAGCGACAAGGTAATACCAGCGGTAGACATTAATATGAATTATTTAGCTTAATATTGGAAGTAGCGCTGCTCCAGTTGTGGATTGGCCTTTCGAGACTGAAAGGTCGCCTTGCGAATCACTCCAGCCTCAGTCCAGCGGATCTTGTTCTTAGTAGCCTTATGCTATACTTCCATTCTTTAGCCCATGTGGGCCTCTATATATACGACAGCAGCTCTGCACCTACTGTTCTCATGGCCAACCATCAATATCGATGTACTTAACCGGAATTACTATAGATTGTTTGTATTTAATTTTGGTCGTTTCTTTCATTTTTAAATTCCGTGAGAATTTAGAATTCACTAGAATTCTAAATTCTAATGGAATAGAATTCATTCACATCGAATGAATTCTATTCTATGATAGAATTCATTCATGAATTCATTCAATCATTCACATCGAATGGGATGAATACTTATGGAATTTTTATGATGATTTATTCTAGTCGTCGTTGGAAAAGTTTGGGTGTTTTCCGTTGCTTCCTATCAACGCTTCCATTGAACGGTGACTAAGTCGCCTTTTAACCGTGCTTAAACTTCAGCTCCCCTCTAAGTTTTAAGTGTAACTTTTGTGTATATGTTCCGTATCACGACCGAGTTTTGACTGGGAAATTCTATCACCGAGTGTTGATGAAATGAGAATTTATAGATACGCAGGGGGCTTCAAATTCTCAGCTTACGAGTATGCATGATACGAGCGCCAGTCTGCAAATAAGTCTTTTCGAAACCACGATGAGATATTCCCGTGCCTGATTGTGATGGTCGGGCGCTTTGTGCATCTGGTTTTTTAATTTAAAGAAGCAACGAAACGACGCATAAATTTTTGATGTTCATCATACATCTCTCGTACTCAACCAGAATTATTTACAACGCCTTTTATCCATTTTGATTTTAGTTGTACAGTTTCAATTTTCCCTCTGAAGCAGTACTCGAACTTGAAGTACTAAAAATTTAGAAAATTTTGTCTGAAGCTCTAACCTGTGTAAGGAAATGATTTAGAAAATATTTTATACAATAGCCAATGTAGAAGCCCAAGCTTTTCAAATCGGTTGGAAACATCTCAGCCACGAGTGTCTGCGCTAAAGCCTAAATGTTGATGGCTTGCATGCTCGATCGCGGCTCAATTGCTGTGAATGGCATCGCTCTGACGGTTCTTTATTCTCAGACCATATGGAAACTAGTTGCATTTATTTTGGCAGTCCTGCCTCGATCACTGCTTAGCATTGTTTGTAATTTCGTCGCCTGGACGGTGTCGGTAATTTCACTCCCATGTGTAGTGTCGGTAATTTCGCTGCCTGGATAGTGTCGGTAATCTCAGTCCCTGGGTAGTGACGGTATTTACACTGCCTGGGCGGTGTCTGTAATTACTCTCCCTGGGTAGTGTCGGTAATTTTGCTGCCTGGATAGTGTTGGTAATCTCACTCCCTGGGTGGTGTCGGTATTTACACTGCCTGGGCGGTGTCGGTAATTTCGCTCCCTGCATGGGTACTGTCGGTTATTTCGCTGCCTGGGCGGTGTCGGTATTTCACTGCCGCGGTGTAGGTATTTACACTGCCTGGGCAGTGTCCTTAATTTTATCCCTCTTGGCAATGTCGGTGTTTACACTGCCATGGGCAGAGTTGCTAATTTTATCGCCTGGGTAGTGTCGGTATTTTCACTGCCTGTGTAGTGACGGTAATTTTATTGCCTGGAGAGAGTTAGCGATTTACAACCCCAGAAATGTGTGGAATTTGTCGGCCAACCTTCTATATTCATTATTTTTGAGACTGTTCATCAATTTGTCGGCCGGTCTCCTATATTCATTGTTCGGAATACTGTTCGTTAAAATATTCACTGAAACTCTCTTCAAAAATTTTAACGCAACATTTTTACTTTTTTGAGGCTCCGGATTCATTAAAATGTATTTGTGATTGTTTAGTATTTTGCGAGAGAGCTTTAGAGAAATGCCATCTTGGTAGCATTTAAGTTATAGAGATTTTAGCTGCGTAGGAACTTCTCTAAGGAACTTCTTAGCTCGGCGACTGAATATCCTGGGCAATGATGGTCTCCTTTGTTTCATTTTAATTGGATTGAGGCACTGGCTTCTACCTCTGACGTGATACAAGATTTTGAGTTGTCTTCCTTCATTGTTCGAGGGCTTGAAAGGATTAAAAACATAATTCAATTGTTCTGAAACGGTATTTCCTTGTGAGTAAATGTTATTATTTTGACACAGTCGGTCATCTGTTACAACAAAATTCACTAAAAATGCTAAAATAGTCACATTTTTAATTCTTATAGCTTATCAAGTCTCAGATGATCTCGGAAGTGGATTTAATATTAAAGCCGTAATTAGAGTCCGAATAAGATAATGTGCAACTCTTACTAACTCCTCTCAGTATCTCCCTCATTATTTTATATGATGAACCTCCTCGACTGTTAAAAATGATTCCTCGATCGTAAATTAATACTTTCGGTAGTGTTCAATATTTGATGAAATTTAAAAGCGAATCTTTCCGATCGCTGCCCGCCAGCAGAGAAAAATGCGGATAAAAACTCGCACGTCCAACTAGACGATACCGATTGGCGCGAGACTCGCCGCTTTTTTCTACCAAGCTAACAAGATTGCTTTGCACTCAACAGATGCTAGTATATGATGGCAATCCGGAGCTGTTATTGCTTCTGGCTAAACAGCAGTTGCGAGCGATTGTATGCTTTTCGATTTTTAAAACCGATTTAATTTAAAGAATTTAAATTAAATTGTTGACCGTTTGAGTGGATACCACGTGAATGCAATCGCCGTTATAAATGCAATAAACGAACTCTGAAAGGATAAATTAGGAAGGGATGGTTTAAGCCTTATAATCGAGTTGTGTCCGCGCGCTTTGTAGCCATGGAAAGGCTCCGTTCTAATAGCTTCTATTGGCGTTCCGTGAAACGTCAGCACGAAACTGAAATACTCTTTTTCGTTCAATTCATTTATGTGATATTAGCATTGTCTATTCCAATGCTCTGTAGTATGCTGAAATGTTTCTTTGATAAAAAAATTAATAAATTCAAAATTTCTCTCGTTGCAGATATTGGTATCTAAATTTTGGCATTTCTTTGTTACGCTTGAATGAAACTTCAAATCTTAAACAGGTTTTTTGCCACCCTTTGCCTGTGTTACATTGAACGTACGTCATGGGTCTGGTCGTTGACAAGACCAGTATTTATGGACTCATTTTAATGCAACTGTCTGAGTGAGAAATCTATTCTGCGCGACTTGAATCTCAAATTTCTTTGTTCAGTTGAAATCAGTTAGATCTTCCTCTTGTTCCCTGACAATAGAGAAAGTTACAGCGAAATTCAGGAATAAATTACAAGTGATGAGGTGATAATGGGAGATAATAAGTCAGTATTTTTTACTGCTATGTTGTCTGAGATGAGTGATACCGAGACACGTGATACCGAGACACGGGATACCGAGACACGGGATACCGAGACCCGGGATACCGAGACCCGGGATATCGAGACACGGAATACCGAGACACGGGATATGGACGCTAGAATGATTTCTCACAAAATGATGCCCTATATAATGGTTCTCGATAAGCCCATCCCGAATACGAGTAACAATGGGTGCAATTTATTTTGCGCGAGGATAAAGAGATGGATGATCGAGAGCTAGTCCTATTGATTAGTTTTGTAGTTAAGTAGGATCTTTGACGTAATCAAGTGTGGCGATAAATTGAGTCAAAGATCCTAGGAGTAGTGAACGCAAATGCTTGTTCTTGATGCGTTACACTTATTTAATAGTACGGTAGCCTATTGAATTGATTCGATTTAGAACAATTTGATTTTTGAATTCGAGTACCAGGAATTACATCGAATTGCAACGTGTTTTCGGATTGCTACCGAATTAATTGGCAGAATTGAACTTCGATTCAGAATATATCTTGGACTGCTGAACTTACTTGATCATTTCGTCTTGAATTGCAGATGCTTATAGTATTCGCAGCTGTAAAAAAATGATCACTATTGCATTTATATACACTTATTCTACCACAAATTTTCGGACTGTTTGAAATTTTGGAACGCAGTTTCGGATTCACTCCGGCCGCCTGGTCACGTTCATTGTTTTCACTAGCGTTTTATTTAATAAGCGCGTGAACATGGAAATTTGTGGTTGCCGGCCGACAACTTAGAGTCTTGCCGGCGACAAAAATGGCAAGCTCTGAGTTTTGCTTGCACTTGAAGTTCTTATTTTGTATGCAGAACGGCCCATCGCTTGGGCAGCGTACCTCGCGTCTCTTCTGAATTGAGTGCTTCTGCCCACCCTGTTGAATTTATTCGCAAACTTTCCAGAGTCAAACGTTTAAAGTTGCCCTTCATACCTATATTTTGCTTCTAGAATTTTCACGATGGCTAAGTTGGGTAACTGCAGCCTGCCGTTATTTGCGCTGCCCTCGCGGTACAAGCATCGTTTTCTTTCCTTTAAGAGCCGTTCGTCAAAGACCTTCGGGAAAACGGCAGCATGCGTCTGACAACATGCAGCCTCTGCACACAAAATTTCCGGTTGCGATTCCCCTGAACTCGTATTCAAAAATTCAAAATGCAAGTGTCATAAATTCAGAAATGCTTGGCGAGAGTTTCTGTACCACAATTTACATCTTTTTGAAACATCCACCAAATATCAAAGTGTAACTATTGTGCATTTTTCAAAGTTGTTTATGCGATTTGGAGAGAATTGACATTTGTTTTTATATCATTGAGAATGCGTGGTGCAACTTGCAAAAATTGCATACTTTTGAAATAAAAGTTCTATTGTTTATTTTTATTGCATACTTTTATTAAAAGTTCTATTGTTTACTAATAATGCCCATAATCAGCAAAAATTTTTGTAGCTGTGACATAACCTTATACCGAGCGAGGAAATATTATTAATTGCATCATCGACATTGTGATTTATATTCAATTGAAGAGCTAGTGGACGTTCTGGCTGGCTCATGAATTTTGTCATAAATATTAACACCTTCCTTAGTCGAGGTTATATGAGGAAGTCTGAAATATTCAATTGTTTTTATTATTTTTTGCGTGTTATATGCCGGTGATTTCTTTGACAGGTTGGTAAACTCGTCAAATTTAATTTTCAACCATTTATCACTATCAAGTACCTTTCAGGGGGGACTTTTGACGCGTGTCTGTGCGCGTCAGAAGTCCTATGAGATTTCGCGCTCCTATAGGGGGATTGTTCCTGAGCGCCCCACCGTTGAGCTCGCGGTGTCTGACTGTAGGTCTCAGTTGTGGGGTTAGGTTATTATATATGTAGGTAGGATTCCTTACATTTCCCTTCTCTGTCTCTCTCTCGTGCGGGCGGCCGACGTCCCGTGTAAGCGACCTCTTGTTCGAGTGTCGATCGTTTCTGTTGCTTTTCACCTGTCCCTCCTTGTCACTTCGTCTCTTTGAGATGCTAACGCTGCTTCTTTCGAGCCAGTATCAGCGGGCTGAACAATTGACACCTTCCGCCCCTTGTGGGTGATGAATAATTGAGACCTTCCACCTCTATGGTGATGTTCATCTTGACTTTCGGTGCGATATAGCTTAATAGCTGAAGCGCTAGTAAACATTTGGCCACTAAACTAACTAACTAACATTATCAAGTAATTTTATGTGAGACACATATCAGAACTTTTTATTTATTGAATGAATTTGAAATTTTTTTATTTTTTTTATTTCTTTTTTATTTATTGTGCGGTGCACAACGCTTGAATTTTGACGTTTATTCAGATTCATCATCTATCGTATGCATGATAAGCTGCTATAGTGGCTGCAAATCGGTCAGCATTCTGGAAGTACGGAATTAATTGCCAGTTACACAGGATAAAATTTACATATACCTTAGCGGCAAATGCTCTGTTTAGCATAAGCTTAGATTTAAATAATATAATCAACGACAAACCACAACTGCGTAGCTTGATGGCTATGGACGTATCCATAGCTGTTGCTTGCACCTTTGAAATGAAAGCAATATTATTGCTTTAATTTCAATGCGGTAAAGCTTTAATTTCAATGCGGTAAAGCTTTAATTTCAATGCGGTAAAGCTTAGATTTTGCCTGAGGATTTTCCGTGTGAGGCCAAAGATCCTGTGCTGGGATCCTCTCATTTCTATGCATGCGGATCATCGCCGCTGCCGCTCGCCTCACTTTGTCCTGACCACGACTGAGCAATTCTTTGGGCACCCGCTGACAAAATGATCTTCATCCGAGCATAAATTCGTACGAGACGCGCTTTGCGGGTACCCAACTTTCTTATCCAGGCAGTCGGAACTTTTGCTCCTCGGCCACAGGCATGGGAAGAGACTCGATTGGTTCGGTGTCTTTGCAAGATTTTAAGATTTAACTCGGTATTTTGATATCAAACTTATATCGTCCACTAATGCATGGCCGAGAAAATTGTGTTAGTTTAGAACATTAAAACTTTTGGCCACAGATAACACGTTCTTTCATGTTATAAGACACAATCTGTTTGAGAATAAAAAATAAGGTGGAGCCTTCAAGTAAAAAAATTATTCTGGAGTAAATAGAAAAAATAGAATAATTATTAATTATTCTATTAAAGATCTAAGTCTATTTCTACGTGGATTGTCGAGCATATTACAATAAACGAGGTTTCCACTTTTATAACTCGGCTATAAAAAGTTATTCCTCTGTCAACCATGCGACAAGTATTTAAAGTTTCAATCTTATAACAGAAAACAAACTCACCTGTTCGTTTCTCTCGCAGTGAGTTACTCCTTGGACATTTATGAAGGATGTTTGCGTGAACGAAGTGAGATACTCTCACTAAACATCAGGTTCAAGAAGTGAGATACTTCCACTGAACATCAGGTTGATATAACGTAGGTAGTTAATTGCAATTGCGACTTCAAAACTGTTTGGAAATTTAAATATTAAAATGTTTGATTTTTATTTAGAAAATGATATTCGACGTCATTCCAGCCTTCTTTTAACAAATTTTCGGCCTGTAATTTGCAGAAAAAATGTTTGCTTAGTAAAATAAAGTTCGTACGTCGGACTTTCCTGGGCCTATACTTTTAAAAATTTTAAGAGATAGTAAGTTCATCAGCCAATCATTGACGGCCTTTTAAGCAAAATCCACCAATTATAGACAAGAAAATAGAGCGTAAGTACTTACGTTCACTGAGCTAATTTTGAAAGTATGGCCCCTGTGGACGGTATTAATTGTTTTACAGGCTGACATTGTATGGTTGGAGCTTTTCGTCCATCTTATTGAGCGACCTCGCTTGCCTGCAGTCAGACCGTGCCTGAGTTGTGCGGTGGTCGACGTGTACGGTGGGTGTATGGCACCGCGTATCAAATATTGAAAAGATCAGCCCCAGGAGGCTCTCTGATCCGTGTTTCACGTGTTGCAGGTTCGCTGAGTTCGCTTCGGTATTTAGTATTTTTTTGTGGGTCGCAACTTCCTGATGAAATGCTGGAAATTTCCCAAGCCATACGATGAAAGTTTTTTTGTTCATTTATACACAATTTTAATATATATGAATTTTAGGCAGGGCATGCAACATGCTATTAAAAACGCGGGCTCTATCTTATTTCAATATGATTCAATAATATCAAATTAATGGCGTCTGAATAGTTGATTCTTCAAGGATTATAAAAAGTTCCCGAGTAAGATAGTAAGTTTTGGACCGAAGTTTTTATTTACAAATGCTCTTTTTTTTAATTTAATTTTTTATCTTAATTCTTGATTATGGGTCGATTATCAAATGATTTGTGATAGACAGCGAAATGATATCGAAGCCTCAAACACAAACCGGGGGACGAAGGTGTGCCTTTTATTTGGGGCGCAGAATATAAATTGCCATTTATTATACCTTGTTACCTCACACGAAAGGATTAATTTTCTGTAAATGATTCAAATTTGTGCGCTGTGCCATTTTTGCCTAAGTAGAACCCGTAGCAAAGAGTCACTTATATCCGAGGCTCAATTAATTTTTCCTAGCTTGATGAAGCCCAAAAATATTGTTTATTCGATTGAACTATAATTGAATGAAAGAGAATATATGGCCGCCTAAAAGATTGAATTACACATGATTTTAATGATTTTCACAAAGGGATAAATACAGACAATCTGATCGCATTATCCTCAAATAATATCAGGGTTCTCCCTTGTGTGCTTCGAGAAACTATTCTAAAAAAGTAGAGTAGAATTACGCTAAACTTTCTTCAATTGGCATCCGTAGTTAGCGATTAGGTCTTGCAACTTGTGCGGATAATTACGATGCATGTTACGAATTTTAAACAATGAAATCGCTAAGTAAATTCATCATCTGTTCATCTTCGATGAAGATAAATGATGAATGATATCTTCGTTGGAAATTGAAAACATGTTTATCTTTTTCTTTAATTTTAATTTCTTAGTGACCTTGCGTTTTAAGCAGACAATGATACCTAATTGTATACAATCTAAATACGATGCATTTTATCGTATATGGGTTCGTAGACTAACGTGCAAAGTTCGTTGAACGTTCCCTAAGACGATTCTTAATCCCAGTCACTGCTCCGTGGTCGCGTTCATACGCAGAACAGAGCTGCTCATATTGGCTTACGTAAATGCTCGCGTCTCTGTCGCGGTCATGTTCGTCTCTGTCTTTGAACTCGTCAAGAAAGCGTTTATCAATTCCTCTTGCAACAGCGAGCTTGAGATGCAACGAGAAAGTTTTATGGTCAAATCAAATATTAAGTATTGAATCCATTCATAGTGGAGGATGGATTTGAATAGCGAATTTTAATCAACGCGGATTGTTTGAAGGTAACAGTTATAGTTTGTTTTAAATAAGCTAGGCAGCCCATTCTACAACCGTCTGAGGATAAGTTCCTTTGTTTTCAAGTTTATTAATTATTCAGTGAAAACTACACATGTATTTTCTTTCGGTCTACAAAATAAATTAAAAATTGGATTCAGCTACAAGAGTGAGTTTTTTCATATATTAACGGTTGCATAAATGTATAATAATGTATTTCATAAATTAAAAAATAATTAATTGCAAAAATTAGCTGTAGGACCGCAAGCAAATACGATCGTCCAATATTAGCTTATGGCCTGGAACCCACAACTCCTCATCTGACGCTGCACGTGACACCTCGTACACTCATAGAAATAAGTGAGACGTTGTTATATTAGCCGTACACTTTTTGCTCTTGGGTGGGTCATCCTGACCCATTTTGGTCGGACAAAATTGCGTAGTACGCTCTCTGTTGGTGCTGTGGTGAGTAAGTGTGCCGCTATAATTAGAGGAAATTTACTATTTATTTTTCTAAGTGAACACTCTAGTCACTGAGATGCAATTTTACTGGTGTGTTTCCTCGTCCAAATTCGAGTAAATATATTGCATTCTGACATTTTTAGCTAACGTCTTTTCCTGTAGTTGTTTTATCTATTTTCTTGAATTATCATTTTTATCGACTTGACGAGCGGAGTGAATCAAGTGAATTTTTGTGCAATACTTTTCAAAGCAAGATTATGTCGAGAAAACTCTAGTTGCTGACCTTTTGTCAATTATTATCACTTCTACTCCTTGAAAATTAATTATAAATTTTAACAATTTAATACCTGGGCTGCTAATATATTGTTTTGCATTTGCAAAACTGTATTTTTTCATGAGCCAATTATAAACTTAGAAAAATGAATGCAATTACCTTATAGAAATTAGCTTTTTTACCAGTGCAATGGCAGTTTGATCTATTTTTGTTCGCATAATCACCCCATCGCCGCGAACGATTAATATTTTTACACCTAATTTATAAACGTGATCTGAAGCTTGGACAAATTACAAATGTCTTTGATTAGCATTTATATTTACAAACATTACATTACATATACAAACATTATTTTTTTCTACAATTGGTTGTCAAATAGATGATAATCAATTTATTGATTTTAGATAAATAAATGTAAATTATAGATAAAATGATATGATCGATGCTTAAAAGTTGAAAAATTACATTGCTCCTTTTCTCAATGAATTGTAATCATAAAAAAGCATGAAGATTTACTGAAATCGTTTGTAACTTAATTAATTGCCAACGACAGAACTTTATGTCGTTGGTAGGTTATTTGTATCACACTGACATGATTTGTATCACATATATCACGTGCTAATATGACTCGCAGCAGTTACACTTCTCACAATATCTTTTTTTCATCACTGTTGCGGACATGATGAAAATGGAAATCGTATTTGCAAGGCGCATGTATTGATAGGCTGTCACTCAAATTACCATGCGTTGTTGAACAAGTTATCTGACATGCATTATTCGGTAGCTATGAACATATGTCTCTGTTTTTAGGAGAATAAAAACCATAAAGAGCTGTACGTATTGAATACTGTTTTTGTGCAAGTGCTTATAGTGTTTTGGTACTTAAGAATTCAACGATTACTGATGCAATGTTTTTATTTCGATGGAAACTTGATCCTGAATAAGTATAGAGTAAATATTTAGGAAATAAGTAGTATAAGAAAATTTGAATGTTAAATAAATCGGAGAAACAATAGTTAAGGAATTAAAGAGTGGCACTTGGCGAAAAATTTAAGAATTAAAGCACCGTATCTCAACAGACATGATAATAGGGGTTCGAATTCTTTGTAATAACATTCGATCCGTTCACAAGAAAGTATTTTCAATTATCGAGATGAGATATTTCACAGGTTTAGAATTATCACGGTTGTTCTGCAGTAACTGCATGTATTTTCTTTGTAGCATGTAGCTAATTTTGGCTACAATGATGAGTTTGTGATTCTATGTGTCGTGAATTGCCTTGCTTGATTAAAGTGAAAAAGTGAGACTGAAAAAAGCTTGGTCAATACTGTGGACTGATGAAAAAAATAACTGATGAATAATTTATTTTTTGTTCAGCTAAGTGAGTTTTCAATTGATCTAAACTCGGCACAGCCACGAATTACA
The DNA here is from genome assembly GCF_000764305.2 of Hyalella azteca. Taxonomy (NCBI): domain Eukaryota; kingdom Metazoa; phylum Arthropoda; class Malacostraca; order Amphipoda; family Hyalellidae; genus Hyalella; species Hyalella azteca. The sequence goes on along the minus strand of NW_025939865.1, from coordinate 40,845 downwards.
TCCTGCCTTTGAAAACACTTTAATAAATTTCGTTATTGTCTGTTTTGTTATTACTTTTTTTACATGAATTGTACGATATTAATGAAAATTTTGAGAATTCTTACTTTTCCATTTGGACTGATTTTAATCTGTATCGAAAATTCAATCTCGTCGAAAATAACGGCTTCGTTTTCTAATACTGTAGAATATTGAGTCAATTTCAATAACGTCGAGTTACTATGCAAATTGAATATAAATATAAAAGGCGTGGTTAGTCGTTACCTCAGAATTTGAAATAATTGAGATTTGGACAGACATTTTCAATGATCGCAAACACGAAAAAATGAATTGTGATCGAGGAGTCGTAATTTCGTTTCGTTATTTTGGCCTGTCAACGCGTCGAGTCGCAACTATCGATGCTCCTTCGATATTCGCTTCAATGCTTATTACGTAAGTTCCCTTTGGGATCATTAGTATAATGGTATGAGCAAAACTATAAAAATATCCTTATAACAATATTTTTCCGATGAGTGAGGTATAATTCGCTCCTTAAAAGTACTATCGACAGTACTTTAAGTCTCAACAGTACTTTCCGAGTGATGCTAAAATTATTTTGTGTACTTTTCACTCTAAAATTACCCAACTAAAGAGGAGCATTAATGAGAATAGGCAGTGCGCCGTACGGAGGCTAATGTGTTAATGGATGAGTTTCACGGTGCTGGGTGTGATTGTTCAATCCTAACCAAGGCTCCGGGATTGAGGCCTGCAGCTTGGCAGAATTAGCTTAATTACGTGAGGCGGAGCAGCGCTTTGTGCTGCTGCTGGTGCTTGCAATCCCGCCAGCCATGCTGCCCGTCAGAACGAGCTGCTTGATGCCACTCCCAAGCCCGGTAATAACTCCATGCGGCCATGACAATGTTCTGTGGGATTAGGTATCTGACTGGTAAAGCTAATTCAAAATAAAGACATTCAAGCAGTGAGTGAATGAGCCTTCGTGGGATTTTTTGAATTTTAATATTATGTTTTTACAGCATTTTCTTATTAATGAAAACAATGCAATATTGTACTCGCCATGTCCGTCTGTCCGTCCGTCTGTCTGTCCGTGACTTCACGTTTTCGTCGACGAAAAAATGTGCTCTCTGTCACTAAATATTGATTTATATTGGTTCTTCGTGTGAGTAACAAAATGAACTTCCCTTACCTCATTCGATAACGTAATTGAAATTCTTGGAACTAAGAAAGAAGAGATATTTATAACAGAAACTTTTATTAGAATAATTCTGGCGGACGAATCTCTAATTTCATTCGTATAGTTTATAATTAATCTAGTTTAGTGTAAGCCTTAAGCGGTCGTTTACCTTAGCTCGTATGAGGCCCTGTAGGATGTAGTGTCTTTTTATGGAAGCGTTGTTTCACCACAGAGCTAGCGGCGACTGACTGCGGGTCTCACAGTTGTGATATGTTGCATGACTTGCACTTCCCTTCTTCGCATCTCTCGCGTAAGCGCCATCTTGTGTGTTTGTCTCGTTTAGGTTTCAATAAGCTTATCCATTGCACGAATTTCTCACTCTGAAATTCTAACGCTACTTCTTTCTCACCATGCAGCATCAGAGCTTAGGCCGTTCGAGACATCCGTCCTCTGTGGGAGCGGTGAATCCGTCCGTATCGAAAAAATTGAGACCTCCCACCTTTTTTGTGTAATCTTTTTCACTTGGATAGCTGATGTAGTGAACTACTCTATATTGTTGGGTTTTATCAACATGTTCTCGATTGTTCATACGCAACAGCATTTTTTGTGCGAAAATTTAATTAGTGTAAACCTAAAATTTACGAGTCGACTTGGTAACTCTGATTTATGTGTTTTATAAAATCGCTGGTAACCTTATAATTTGACACTCGACTTTGTCTCTATCTAGTCATTTCTCTTCCATTTTACTCACCTACTTCCTAACTCCTACTGCCTGCTTTCTTACCTATTCCTTGACATATTCTCGCGCATGCACGTTTCAAGGGACCTTTGCAGTTTGAATTTAAACACGAGTTATGCGATGCGCCACACTCTTCCTCTTAACGAATAGCCCACTGGGGCCTTCTAGGCGACTTTGTTAGCCTCAATCGTGCATATTGCATTGAAGTATTTCCTTTCTCGTCGCCTTTAAGCAAGCGGCCGAAGCTGTCAGGGCTGTCACTCCATGCATTATTGGCATCTGAAGCTCGTTCCGCGGAGTGTTCAGCTTCTTCTTTTGACGTCGCTAGTCGAACTGACGCTCACTAAATTACAGCGACTGTCTCATAACGAGTGACAGTTGTCACAAATATGTGCATTTAGTGGAGAATTTCTTTTGTGAATATGTGAGCTAAATAAAGGGAATTTATAACAGGTACCTTGATATGCGATGACGGAGTGAGGTAGGTATCTTCGAGTTCAACATTCTCGCAGTATTTTTCTTCATGTGATGTTTAGCTTTTCTGCCCTCACGGTGACAAGCGTCAAAAAATAATTTAATTCAGCAATTGTTTGCCTGTTAGATAAGCCTCAAGTTTCTAGAAAAATAACTTTTGTGGATAAAGAAAACACTTCGTGATTACTGATTGTTTATCAGATGGGTTATTTGAGAGCGGCGAGATCTCAGTCAAGACAAGGTCTGGGAGGGTCTTTAAAACAACTTCTCATCATTAAGATGTTTCTAAACAAAGAGTGTTTTTACATAAAAAACATGAAATTTACTCTAACTACATTCACACATGATTCGAAAATTGCTCCAGCATTGCAATACCTTGAATGGGAAATTATTGATACTCCATCAAATTACTCCATCAAATTACTCTGAATAGCTTAAATTATTGTTCTTCGAAATTGCAGAAGTTTAATCCGTATTGCAGCTCGCGGATCTTTACTTCTGGTCAAAGTTCTACCCAAGACTGAGATTTCTAGTTATAAGCATGAATTAATTGTGATTAATGTTACTTTATTTCTTATTATTTTTCCTAAATTGTGTTATATCTTTCAGCGTTGCAACCCACAAGATTATATTGTAAAATAACATTTCACAAACTGACCTGTTTTATTCAATATCTTGATTGCCAGATGAAGAAAGAGTTGAAGTGATGAACAAAGGATTGGGACCTTCGCAAGCCTGCATGTGAACCTCATCGCAACTTTTAAGTTCAGGTGCGCGGTCTCGCTGAGCTCGTCTAAAAGTTTAATTGCTACAGAAATGATAAAAATGAGCTGGCGAACAATCTGGCGGAATAAATGGCTTTCAATTAGGTTGGCGCATCTAGCTCACTTTTGAATTATTCCTGCGAACGGACTCGGCTTCTAGTTGCTACGGGAGTTCCGCTTTAGGAGTCCCGTTGTAGCTAAGTTTCCAAAATATTGATTTTGCTTGATTTTATGCTTGCTCTCATTGTGTTATCCTATGATTGTTTAGAATGAATTACTCTAAAAGCGACCAAAATATCTGAAAATACAATTTTAAGAGTCATCACAGCTTATTTCATTAAAAGGTCATTATTTTGAATTGCGAAGAAAATCTGAGACCAATTCTGACTGAATGCTGATGTTCCCGAGGATGGAAAATTTTTTTTTTTTGAATATATGTATGTTGAAGGATATTTTTTGCTAAAGACAGCAACCATTTTAAAATCTTTTGAAATATCAACCTTTATTTAGACCACTGAACACATTTCAATATATTGAATGTATTGTGATGTAAGTGATGTAATGATATCAAATTTTTATATCAATATTCTGTTTGGAGGTGCCTAAAATATTTAATTTAGAAAATTTAGATCTTATATCCTTTAAAAAAGGGTATCAGATTTTTTAAACCTTCTCAACCACTGAGCGGATTGATGTCAGAACAAAATGTTCCCGTTTTATTAATTCAAGATGTAAGTAATTTCTTTGGGATTCAATTGCGTCTCCAAGTTGATTTATATACGCTGTAAATACGTATATACGCAATAAGACGGATGAACGCAAATGTACTCATCAGAAGCGTGTGCACGCGTCGTTTTCATGGCCTGATTTTTTTTCAAATAGTAACGTCTTGCACCGATAATAGCTTTAAAAATGTTGTATTTTCCTTCATTTATTGCGTGATCGGCAAGGAGCGACGGCGACCGACGTCCTCTGGCTGTGACAGGCCTGGGATAGCCAAAACCTTGTCTTTTCACCCGAGTCGCGTCACGCATTTTATGCCCGCAGAAAAACGCTAACTGCGCCTGGTTGGCTTTTTGCGCGAGTTTTTTGGGAATTGTAGGATGCTGGCGCACTGCGATGCTGGAAGATTGTTTGTAACGGATCTCCTCAGCATCGCCAAAAAGGGTTTAATTTCTTCACTCATTAGAATAACGGGCTCTTTTGATAGAAGGTCTTGGAAATACAGTTGAAATGCGGTCGGTTTTTAGAAGAGAAATAAATATGAGGTTCCGAAATCATGAATTTTCCGCGTGTTTTCGATTTATGTTCGGGTTTGTAAATATTCACACTCTAATTATTATAGGCATTGGCTTCTTATTGTTGCATCAGTATTTTTGCTTAATTCTTATACGAATGAAGTGATGGTGTCTTCTGCATGTCTACAATTATAATTCTGCTGTAACTTAGGCTTTTTAAATATTTCTTCAACCTGTTACTTGGATCACAGCCTGTTAATAATGGATTCGTGGATATTGATCAGCAATTTTTTACTTTAACTAAACAAATGTTTACCTCTATTGGTCGTCAGGTGATATCACAGTACTGAATGCTTATAAGCCTAGTGACTCTGAGAACTTAATTGCAGTCCTCATAAGTCTCGTGATAGCTGTGTGCATATTGGACATTTTAGAACTGAACTTATTTACCTTGATATTGCGCATGACAGCTGATCCAAAGGCTTTTTACAAATTTTAAGCACTCGTATTGATCATGGTCAATTTTTTTGGATTCTTAATCGAATATAGTTGCTCTGTATTCCCTGGATAAATTTTTTGCGCTTCGAGCCCCAACTTTATTACATGCCAAGTTGAAGATTTGCAAATTCGTTAGCTTAAATAATTTCGAATCATATCCAACCGCATTGAAGGTAGCGTATCAGATCCAAACATTGTCATAACTTGATGACTTGATTGATAAAGTGACCGATAGATATGCAGTATTTAACCAGATTATGTCATTCATTCAAACCGAATCTTTATGGATATTTTTTCCCCTTGAGCTAATTTCGCTTTTCTTGCGAGGACATTCTGTCGTATTTCTTCCTCGGTGCCCTAATAGTGTACGTATTTTTGTTAGTCTGTCGTATTAATATTCATCCCAAAAACTTTCCGTATCAAAAATCTATTAATTACAAATTATCGCTTAATAATTAGCATTTAATTAATTAATTTATCTGTATTTCAGTATTTTTATTTATCAAATGTCTTCTCACTTTTTGCTTTTTTACGGACCTCAGTTTTGATGTACGAATTCAATCTCTAAAAGCTCCCATACAGTGACGCTGATTTACGTTGACTTGTAAATACGCAGGCTCGTACTGTTGGGACCTTATGTATAAATTAGCCATTACTCTTCCTCGTCTGAACATGGAGATGCGATGTGTTCGTTTGTGCACATTCAAAGCACATGTTTTATTCGCGCGCTCAAGATTAGATACGTGTGTGCTCAGGAGACTCGCAGCCTGCTTGGTCAACCCGCTGTAAAACTCGTAAAGACTTCCGCTACTCATGAAGCTGCGCTCACATTGTAAGACAATCGATGTTGAATCTTAGCTTCGTGGCATCATACTAGTGGCATTTGTTTAATACGAAATTTATGAAAAATTCTCCTATACCGTCAAATATATATTTTTTACATATTATGCTGATAAACATGTTCATAGATCTTGCGAGTTCGGATTACAGGGCGAATTGCAAATTATATTAAAAATTTGTAGTCTTGTAGGTTCATTAACATTGGTACGTACTTTAGTTGAAGAGCCAGATCGTTATTTTCAGCTCAAGCGTTCAATTGTGTTTCCTAACTATGACCGGTGCATGGAATTTTCTGCACTTTGTTTTTACATAAGGAAATCCCTCGCGAAACTTCAATCTTAACGCCATTTTATCTTCACTCCACAAACGCAAGTCAATATAGCTCAGTAGGAGATATTCTGTTGCAATTTTAGATGTTTTCTGCTGAAGATAAGGATTCATCTTCAGCCCCATCTTCAAAAGTATTTTCATCTGAAGATCAAAATCCATCTGTACCCTAATAGAATAATGCATGATTGTGTGGAAACACGGGTTAAGATTCTACTGATATAAAAATGTTCTAGAATTGTTTGAAGATTCCTGAACATTTCCTACAAACAGTAATTATCTTGTGTTTGCTGTTGACGCAGCCACAGCTCCATCTCCATCGCTCGATCGCGGCTGCTGGCGCACATTTGAATGGAAGTTTGGGCTCGCTCTTACTCGGTCTCGCTGTCAGATCCTGACGCGATAGTCGGGCAAACAACCTTCACCCTCAGCTAACACCAATGTAAAGAGAAGACCCAAACAGTTCTCCCATAGGCCTCCAATTAGTTTTCAGGTTCATCGATCATGCGTCCATTGTTCTCTGATAGATTGGCAAGCTCCCAGAAAGCGATTGCTAAGGCTGCCGGCATATTCACTGGCAAGATCATGGCAGTGTCTGCCTTGTGTTACATCGCGCTTAACATCACTCATCTCCGGGACTGATGCTGCGCCTGGCTAGTCAGCATCTCTGCCTACCGCTTGATTGGACATCTCAAGACAAATTGACGCGTGTTTTCGACTTGATAGGAGATTCCTGCCATTGCTATGCTTACCAATAATGAATTGTTTCTTCTTCCTTCATAAGACGTATGAAGCTTCCTGAATTTGCTCACACGTGTTTCATGCTCTATTCAGTTTTTTATTACTTTTTCAACTCTCGGTGAGAAGAGGGCTTTGACTGTAACCATTCTCGAGTGAAGGTACAGATCACCGTAGCAGTAGGTTACTTTTTTTCGCATTCAAGTATTAAGCCAAACAGTAAGAATTTGTTTTTAATGAAATACAGAGACGTGAGTACTTCTTCGGAAACTCGTGACTTTTTCACATTCGAATGTTCCCATGGAATTTCTCTATCCATGAGCTTGTTCGTTCCATCTCGCCGATTATCATTTTTGACGGATCGCTAATTGCTCGGTTTCTCATTTCTATTCATTTATGTAATGATATTCAGCACTGAGTGAGTCCGGCCTAGTACTCTACATTTGGTGCGACTACAACACAGCGTCGTGCGCGAGATGTGTCGAGCTTAGGCTTCATCTAAGCTGCCTTTTAAGACCACAATCTGCGCTCTCGTTGAATTGTAAACAGTTTGTCCGCTCCACGCGTTACTTAGAACTAACATCTTATCATTGACGTGTTACAATACGAAGTCCACGAGAAATCCTTTTACCACAAATATTCGTTTACATGTAATGCTGATAAATAATAGTGGCTGCAGCGCTCGTTTCTTCTATTTTTATATTTTATAACTAATGTTTCGCTCTGCGCTAGCGCATCTCTTTTCCCTTTCAGGGCCTATACTTAAAAAAAAGTTAAGAGATCGTAAGTTCACCAGACAATCATTGACGCGGCCTTTCAAGCAAAATCCACCAATCATAGACAAGAAAATAGAGCGTAAGAACTTACGTCCACATAGCGAGTTTTGAAAGCATGGCCCCTGAACGAGATCTCAGAAACTCCTGGGACCGTACTTTGAGCAAACGAGAAATAAGCCGCTACGTGAACTTGGACCGACACGTGTACTTGGATTTCTACGCGTACACAAAGGCGCTTTTGGATTTTACGACCCCAGGAGTGGATCTCCCATCACGACGCTTATAATATAAAGCCATTCTTCTTCTTTGTGACCATTAAAACCGAACGACGAAGAAATAATATGCCTTACGTTTATACCTTACTTGACTCAAAATCTCATTTTGTTCTTAACGAACTTCGCTGTAAATTTAAATAAATTTCGCCTTTATCACCATAACTCATTATGTTGCTATTATTTTTAGAGAAAGCTAATGACCCATCGGCACTTAGATTTTGAATGAAGTTAGTGTCTTCATGGTTCCCATCATTGACTGCCACGCCCACACAGATGCGCTACTCCACAATTTAGTGAGAATGAGTCGCCCTAAAACATCCGACATTTTACTTTATGAAGTGTAACTTGTTAAGTGATCCAGAATCCCAAGCAGTGTTATACTTCAGTAATATGGCGTGTATTGATTAGCGTAATTAAAGCGCCTATAGAGCACGAGGAGCGTGTAAGTGCTCCATGATGATACTTGGATGTTTTTATTTCATTCAACTTGTTACTGGTGGAGGAAATTATCTTTTCTTCATTACTTGCACTTATTCATATATTCTGTTGCAATTCCTATGAGACAGCTTTTAACTAAGAGGTTTTTACCTGAATATTTTTATGATGCAATGTCGGTAAATAAAATATAAAGTCTCTGGAGAATAACACAATCATTCGATGATAATTAGACGGTCAGACCGGTACACGAGAGAAGCCATGTTAATGAAACCAATGGAGTAAATGTTTTTTAAATATTAATCCATGTACCCCACGATATAACCTGCAGTGTGTAATTTATCTGTGACTTGTGTCCAATTTATGTCCGGAAAGCATTTTGATCTCAATATTGATGGTAGTTTGGGACCCTGTAACATTTCGATTCTTCAGAAGCAGGCTAATTTTATCATGCTAATCCTCACCATGTTTCTGCCCAGGGGGCTGAAAAGTAGTCCGGTGGGCCAAACCTGGGCTCATAAGGGCGGCTGGGGAAGCGTTTTTCTTGCTCGGGTCAGTTGGGGGTGCCGAGGTATTGTCGTGGTGCAACTTCCATTCGGCCTTTGACTGACCTGACGTTTTTGTCTCTTTAGCACTCCCAGATGCTTGGAGAATTTATAGAAAGGATTTGTCCTGTAGGAATGAATGCACCGTGAAAGGATGCCTTTGATGTGCAAAAAGAAAATGAGCATCCATGTTACTTTGGGTTTGCTTATTGTCGTCGATTCTCCGTCTCTCATGATAACACGTCGCGATAGAAAGCTTGTCTTGACTCACCGGATGCTCGGAGACCTAGGAGTAGGACCAGCCTTTCGGTCGCTGGCTTGAAACTTCTCTACCGAATTTAGTCGGCACATGCTCGCTCCAAAGAACAGTTGCGGCGTAAAAAATACCTATGTCTTATCGCGTGCCGGAGAAACTCTGTACTATATTAGCATCATTTGAGGCTGCCACTCAATTTTATGACCCAATTTTGTGACTTAGAATACGGTTTTAATTGTTATTTTGTTAAATTTTGTTTAACCTCTTAATATTGTGATGTTTAATATCCTTAGAAATTGGTAATCTAGTATAAATTGTAAACACTGAGGTTCAATTTCAGCTTTTTCAGGATTGACGATTCTTGAAAGGCTTGTTTGAGAGTTACATTTGTGGCCGACGGCTGCGCAACCTTAAAATGTACCGGCAATTAATTTCTGTCCATGGTATTCGAAGAATTGCCCTGTGTTTCATTTAATATGCATATTGAATATTGTAAGGATAAATAGTTCTCGCATAATGCTATCAATTTATATTGCCAAAGCAATTTCTTGGTAGGCTAAAACAATATGTGAAAATTCATTTACACACCATAGTCAGTGTGAATCGGATTGATTCCCTTGAACATTAATAATTTACTTTTTTTTCGTTTTGCACAGTTTTCCGTAATGATTGTTAATGCTAATTGTCGTTTACATACACTACAGCTATTTCCGACTTGGATCGAGATGATCTTGACACGAGTTCTTCTTTCGTGTGTCGGATATTCTAAACAATTTACTGTCATCATTCACCGGCACCGACACGATATATCAGGTTAAAATCTGGCACGTGATTGTTTTTTTTTTGTGCCCAACTGCATCAACGTATGAAGCACTTCGCTTTCACGCCGTTCCCGTCATATACTTAACGAGATTTTGCAGTGTTTTGAATGTCGTTTCATATTACCATACAATGAGTCGCTGCATGTCAACCCCGAACAATGGGGGTCTTGTGCCGCCAGTTCCGAAGCCAAACATTCACGAACGTCGGTCTATGTGAAGCCTTTGTATAGTACGAGTTCGAACATTAGTGAGGCTTGTTGCATAATATTAGCCTTTGTTCACGTCATTGCGTAGGCTGCAATGTTACTTTGTTACAAATGCATGCAGTCATGTTAATCATTATTGTTACCTTGTTACAAATACAAATGCAAGCAGTCATGCTTTGGTGTCGTTTAATTACTTCTCACGTCAAGAAAATTACTTTTTCTGAATGTTAATGTTAATTACTTAATGTTTTTTGTCGTTGTGATTTACCAATTGGGCTTTGCTTTTAATCGGTAATAATTTTGATAATAATGAACATACTAAGGATAATGGTTATGATAATGCATATTGACATGATAACGATGATTGTATCTAAAATAATAACGGCTGTAAGAATTATCTTACCATGTTTATCGTCCAAGTGGGCGTTGCAATGCTGCGTGTTATGAATACACGCATTTATTCGTCAAGAACGCACTCCAAATTAGATGTGGCTGCTGATAAATAGATTATTCTTCAGGATTACTCGTGTGAGGTCAGTGTACCTTTGTTATTGTTTTATTCCGATGCCAGGCGCTGCCATCCTGAAGCAGATTTTGCGACGAAACGTTCGGGTCGTGCATAACCGCCTATTGCTCTATTCGATCTTGTCACTTATATCCATTACGTAAGACTCAACTTATGTTGATGATTTATACTCATGCTTTTGACTCTTATATATAATTTAGGTTATTCTAAGTGTATTTAACACGTTTAGTGTGGTACGTCACTGTTAGAAAATCGACCGTAAAAAAAACGTTCCCACCGGCGTTACAGTGGCCGGTTATTTACCGTTAAATTAAACGACGGGAACGTTTTACCGCACGAAAACGGTACGCCCGTTTTGTACTTTACGGCTTCCTACAGTTTCTTTCATACAGACTATTGTAATCCGACATAGCCACACATAAGAAGACATAGCGAGACATAAGGAGACAAAGCGAGACATAAGAAGACATAGCGAGACATAAGAAGACATAGCGAGACATAAGGAGACAAAGCGAGACATAAGAAGACATAGCGAGACATAAGGAGACATAGCGAGACATATCGAGACTTAAGGAGACAGCGAGACATAAGGACACAGCGAGACATATGGAAACATAGTGAGACATAAGGAGATATTGCGAGACATAAGGAGACATTGCGAGACATAAGGAGACATAGCGAAGCGTGAGGGGACGTAGCAAGACATAGCGGGACATAAGGCGACATAGCGAGACATATGGAGACATAGCGAGACATAAGGAGACATAGCGAGACATAAGGGGATATAGCGAGACATAAGGAGACATAGCGAGACATAAGGAGACATAGCGAGGCATAAGGAGACATAGCGAGACATAGCAAGACATGAGACATACGGAGATATAAGGAGAAATAGCGAAACATTAGGAGACATAGCAAGCCATAAGGAGACATAGCAAGACATAAGGAGACATAGCAAGACATAGCGAGACATAAGGAGTCATATGGAGACTTAGCGAGACATAAGGAGACATAGCGAAACATGAGGAGACATGGAGAAACATATGGAGCCATAGCAAGACATAAGGAGACATGGCGAAACATATGGAGCCATAGCGAGACATAAGGAGACCATAAGGAGACAGCAAGACACAAGGAGACATGGCGAGTCATAAGAGGACAGCGAGACATAAAGAGACATGACGAGACATAAGACATGGCGAAACTTAGAGAGACATAGCGAGGCATGATGAATAATAACGCGAGGAATTAGTTCATATCTTTATTGATTCAACTCATCAACTGAAATATTTTTCGGAAGCTACATCGCAGACTGTATTTGCGTGCAGGAAAAAATTCCACGGATATATAGATGCATCTTCATTAATAAAAATAAAGAAACTGCAGTTTGATGCATCGTGAATATATTGATAAGGAGAATATTACTGTTACATTACTATTCCTAACAAATGAAATCAGTAGAAATTAGTTACCACTCCAGTAAGAAATTTACATAATTGGCAAATTAAAACTTAAGTTTTTTTTAATACAATTTTTCATCCGAATCCAAATGGAGTACGGGTGCCGATAACAGGTCCTCATTCCCGATATCAGTGATTAGACCAAATCAACGCAAGTGAGACGTAATAAACTAAAGCGGCCAGGGACCTTAACATTGAAATAAAAAGCACTATAAAATAACAGTTGACGTATGCAAAAGATTGTGAAAATCACAAGGGAGCGTCTCAGAGAAAATCTAGTTGAGCCGTCTCCTTACAACGTCCGTTTTAGGGAGAGGCAGTCGAAGAGGTGCTCAGTGGAGCGGAATGGTTCCCCCACACTCGCGACAAGCCGCGCTTGCGAAGGGCCCCACCCTGAATGTGAAGAACCCAAGGTGCCTACAAAAGCACGAACGGTGCCGATCCAGCTCGGAGTGGTAGGTGCGCGGGAGTATTGCTTTCTCGGGGGCGCCCTGGAGAGGTGGGGCGGCCAGGATTCTGGGGAGGTGATGCGGTCGACCCTGGGGAGTTGAGGCGGTCAGGACCCTGGGGAGTTGAGGCGGCCAGGGAGTTGAGGAGTTGAGGCGGCCTCAACTCCTAGGGAGTTGAGGCAGTCCGGAACCTGGAGAGGTGAGACGGCCTGGATCCTGTTGTTCGCGGTGGTCCCCGCGGTGTTGGAGGCGATGGCCCTGAGAAGGGTCCGTAAAGGCTTCACATAGGAGCCTGCTGACAGGCAGCCACCTACCAATACTTGGGCAATTAAATGACCAAAGCGGGAGAGCAGGGCTACCTTCACGAGTCTACACTGGAGGGGCAGAGACAATCGGGGAAGAATGAGCTGTTAGAGAGGTTTGATTAAGCAAGCATTGCTAGAAAATACAATCACAATGCAATTCACCTAAGTTTTCAAGTGAAAGCATATTCTATGGATAGAGCATTGCATAAAATAATATAAAAACTTGAATTGTACAAGGTAATTATTGCTCATGCACTTAATTGTTTAAGAAGACTCTTCCAGACTCTTGGATGTTTCTCAGCACTTCTAATGTCTGGACTTTTAGGCAGAAATGCTCATGGGTGCTTCTTAATTCAAGCCTATGTGCATTTCTTTTTCATTATGGACCATTCCTTGATTTTTTATGTAAAGTTGAAAAATTATTTATCTAATTGGCAAATAAATTTCTCAATTAGTTTTTAAAATTAAAATGAGGGAGAAATGACAGTAACAGCAATGATTCTGTGGCTTGATATGATCCAATAAAATGTTGTGACATAAATTAACAATGCAGACTTGTGATGAGATGCATCAAATGCAGGTATTTATATAAGTAAAGAAGTGTCCTCAAATGAGGCACTTGAGAAACTGGAGAGCTGGGGCTAATTCAGATACATAAAATCATGCTTATGTTTTCTGCTTTGATTGGGAGCACAAAACTAGTAGAATTAATATTTATTTGTGAAACAGCAATATATATACCAAGCAAATATTATTACAGTCTTTTACAGATATACTTGTGCAGTGAAGAACTACAACAGAATTTTTAAAAATTAACTAACTTGCTTGATGGATTTTGTTTGCATGAATTTCATTTGCCAAAACTTCAGCAATTATCACACAATTTGTATCTTATCCTCATAATTATCCCATTGCCAATTTCTAGATATTTCTACTCCAGTATTTTAAATACTGGTATCACATTTTAGATCAACATGTCAGATGCTCATGAACAAACTGATATCACCCTTCCATTTTATGCAGCATTCAGCATTGTTACAATTTCAGTTGTATCATGCTAAAATTGCTTATATTATATTATTATTAAAAATGAAGATTTATTTGGGAATAATAATTTAGATAAATACCATCTCTTAATTGTTTGGAGCTTTGAATTTTGCTGTATTATAAATTGGCCCACCATCCCTACCTGAGACCTTGAAGGTGAGAGGCTACTTCAGTCAAATATAGAAGTGTTGAATGTATTTCTTCATTAATTTTAATAAATTAATCTTCTAATAAAGCAATAACTTATTTAATCATTATATAAAGCAATACATTTTTTCAGTCACAAAAAAAACTGACTGAAAGTAGCTTTTTGTGACTGAATAAAGTATTGCTTTATTTAGTGACAAAATAAGGAATTGCTATATTAAAAGACTAGTTGATTAGTGAATAAGTAATTTGTTATTATTAATATAGCACTACATTCAACACTTCTATACATGACTGAAGTAGGTAGCCTCTCTCCTTCTGTCTCAGGTAGGCACGTAGGGCCCGAAGGGGGAATTTGGGCAGAAGCAGCCTGTGAATTGGACAATAACGCCTGTGGATCTGGCCAATTTTACCCACCCCTATGACATTTTCCTATTTTCTTTGGTGAAAAATCAGAAAAGTGGTTCAGCTTATCCAGCAGCTTTCAATAATAACCAGCGAAACAATTGTTTTCAGCTGCAATTTTTGAAAACTTCTGCGGGTGAAGTTCTGCCTAATATTCCAAATTGGAGTAGGGCTGGTGAGCCAATTGATGGTACGTCAAAAGTCAAAGCTCTGAACAATTGATAGAAAATATTAATGTAAATTATTATTTTCAACTGAACCTTTATTGTTACTAATATTAGTAATTTTAGCATGTTATTATGATTATAATAGGCCCATAGGGTAACAATACTGAATGCTTCATTTATTGAGGATTTGAAGAGTGGACAAAATTTGTTTCAAGTCAGCCAAGTTGCCAACATTGACATAGGTAACCTGTGATTTTAATTTGGAGTATTAACATAGAATTTGAAGTAGCTAACAAAGTAGAAATGTTAAAAAAAATGGTGGTGGGCTAACAATGGTGATAAGATTCAAATTTCAAGTTGTGCAATAATCTGCTGAAGTTTTGGCATATAAAATTGATGTAAACAAAACATATCAAACAAGTCAAGTTAGTTAGTTCACTGGTTAACTGTAAAAGAGACTAATAATAAGAGTGGAACTCTAGGGTTGATGCTCCATCTATATTCAATATTTCAAGAAACTGGCACACTTGTTTAACCAAAATGTCAGCAAGGTTTTAAAATGAGGCTTCATTTGCAAAAATTCCTATATAATATGATATTCGGACCTGCTCATTTATTACCTCTCACAAAAACTACTTTGTGAGCAGTGTAAATCGTCAAGACGTCAACGACAAATTGTCACTAACCTGACTGTGACTGAAGTCACCATTCGCCCGGGTCGCACCCCTCCCTAGTCCCTACTGCACACAACTCGGCAGAGCCCTCAATGAAATCTATTTGAATTCCACAAGAATAGAGGCACTATACCCTGATAGCATCAACTCTTGATTAATAACAGGGTATTTCTCCTCGACCTCGGTGCAAAGTATCACTGGCTAGCTCTAGTCTATAGAGTTCAGAGATCGACTGATGTCGAACCAAGTCCAACGCAACTCAAAGTATTAACACTCAAAGAATAGGAGAACAAACATAAGCAACTCAACTGAATAACACACGATACCTTATCATTTGTACAAAAATCACAGCCAACAACAAAAAATAGTATAAACCAGCAAAAATAAACTGAATAAATTTAACTCTTAAACGATGTCTGCCACTCAAGATGGCGTCTAGATATTAACTCGACCGATGACTGTGGCGCCATCTACCGCTGAAGTCCAACAAACCACGGTAAATAACCTGAATGACCGGATTACGGTAAATGAACTTCGAAAACAAACGTGTACTGCACATTTTTCACCCGTTTTTTCTAACAGTGTATTATGATCATTATTATGAAGGGATACGAATGCCGTATGTGAAAAATTAATAAAAAACGCTTTGGCAGTTGCAAAGAAAGTCTTTATAAAAGCAGCGCCATCATGCTCGACATTTTGATCAGGTAGAGATTAATAAAATATAATGATAATTAAATGACACTCCTGCGCCTTCATGTGTGCCATATATTCATTGACCACAAGAAATAACAAGTTGAATACACCTGCTGGCCAACTAAGAGATGGCCGACAGTGCAACTTATTGGGAGTTTGATGCATGAATCAAGAAAATGAGAGTGAAGGAGAGCCACCAAGTACCACAATTACTTTCCGGTGACGATATTTCGAGGTATTCTCGCTTTGGGGCATTATTGTGTCGGATATGTCCACGGAATTAAGCTGCCCGCCTAGCCACCAGGGGCGGGTTTTTAAACATAAAACACCCGAGTTATGAGAAAAAAATCATGGAGTAAATGTGAGATTCAAAGAAAACCCAAGGATGCACCGAATTGATTTAATATTTTTTAACTTAAAAATACAATGATACTACTTGAAAGAAGCTGCATAGGAAATATCTACCAAGCCTACTCAAAGAAACACAGTCATTCTACATATGTATTGTACACGCCAATATAAGAAACTCATTGATTTGGGTCCTAAAAAATTCCCCTTTACAAAGTTTCATAAACATTACTATAGATCCCATAACTTTCTCAGGACCTACACAAAAACGTGAATTAAAAAAAGGTACCACCAAATATCTTTTTTAGATCTTATTCCATTTATGATTTTCGCAACCTTTTAAATTTTGTTCAAATTGTATA
This sequence comes from Hyalella azteca, assembly GCF_000764305.2. Classification (NCBI taxonomy): domain Eukaryota; kingdom Metazoa; phylum Arthropoda; class Malacostraca; order Amphipoda; family Hyalellidae; genus Hyalella; species Hyalella azteca. Next base: position 24,159 of record NW_025939865.1, on the reverse strand, counting down.
ACTTTTTTATCAATATTTGTTGCATCATTACTATCGAAATTATCTTCACAGACTTTTTGTAACTATTTTACGTTATCCCAAAAATTAATTGTAGGTTTCAAATAAATTTTAATTTTTTTTACTGATGGTACATTTGCTTGCTGTTGTTTCTCAAATTAGGATAAAAAAAAAACTTCCATTAGCCCGAAAAAATTTGTTAAGATGATATTTGCATGCACTATGCTTTTTTAATGCAAATTTTATTTTAATTTTATGCTTCATGCAAATTATTTTTCTTGTCAACAAACTTTCCGTTCATATAACACGTTTTAAAAAAAATAGTCATTACTACATAAATACTATTCTTCTACGCATGTGAAATAAGGGGAGTAAAGACCCAAGGCTTTCGTCGTCAGTTTGCATGTAACCTGTTGATATTTTGGCTTCTTCAATAGACTCAAATCTTAAAATGCTTAACGAAAAAAATTCGGGTTATTAAAAGAGAAGATCGAACCATCTAAGTCTGAATTATTTTTAAAGACAGACTGCACTCAGAAAAATTTTTGCAAGGGAGATTTCCTCTCATTATATAGATAGCTAGGCTTTTTATACACGTAATTTTTTTTCATTCCGTATGATTAAGCTTCATATTTAAAAACTAATAACAAGACCATCTTGTCACTTTTTGAACGAGTAAAAACAATAGTAGAAACAATGGAGGACGTTTGGTACAAATTTGAATGTGCTTCAATATTTCCGATTTCCTTTTCTTCAAAATTTTAACAACAAAAAACTGGAAATTGGGTTTTTAAAGGACTGCACGATTGAGAAACCAGAAAACAGCGAAAAGTTGGATTAATTGAGACAAAGACGTGTCAAGTAGGTAAACATCAAGTTAATAATGCATCACTGACTCTCTGTTTGAAAGATCGACAATTGTTAGATTAAAATTTATGGCAAATTTAATAATAGAGATTTATACTCTACCGCATCAAATTTTAAATAATCGACAAAAATGAAAAGGAAGCGAAGAAAGGTATAAATGAATGCCCTTAGACTATTAATACCCGGATGGACGGAAAATAAAATAAAACAAATAACTGGGTTCTTGAAGCCCTGCATTCGTGTGATTCGTGCCAGAGAAGATATTAAGATAACGAACGTTTTGTACACCGTTTTGAAAACCAAGCACTTCCCTGCACATATTTTCGAAATAACAAAATAATACTTAGTATTTCTGTTATGGCAAACAATCGTGCAAACACAAGCAGCAATCAAGCACGCACGATTTCAGGTGTATTGATCAGTCTTCTTTATTCAGCGTCCACCGTGGCGCAAGCAATTTTTCCCCGCTGAAATTTCTTTGTCATTGTGACAATGCGCTATCACAACATGGTGATCGAAAGAAGGCATTTAAAGTGGAGCACCGGAATGCCGTTGGTTCATCGACGTCGCCTGGTACCACAATATTCTGGTCTTTGTGTGTGAAAACAAACGTTGATAGCGACAAATAAAGTCAGAGATCTAAGTCGTCAAATCCGCTTATAGGTGACATCGATATTAAGGAGTATGTCACACGATTATTTGAAATAATTTCAATATTTTGAAATAATTTCAAACATATGCCGTATCTCGTGTGCAATTAGAAATTATATTTCGGATTATAATTTTACGGAGTCAAGTTTTTGGGAACTTGAACACAACGAAAGTGAACATTTTAGTTCGTGTTTAGTTATTACTTTAGTACAAGAACTGCATCGCGGCACGGATTATGTTACGCTGCAAGTATGAATACGCAAGAAATGCGAATTTCTCAAGAAAATTCGCCATCAATGTCCTCCATTGGGGGTACTTGCGTACGCTGCGCGTCTGTTTCTCAGCACTGCATCAACCATAACCTGGGGCCATACTTTCAAAACTCGCTAAGTGAACATAAGAACTTACGCTCTATTATCTTGTTTATGATAGGTGAAATTTGCTTAAAAGGCAGTCAATGATTGGCTGATGAACTTACGATCTTTTAACTTTTTTTAAAGTATGGCCCCGGAGCTCGTCTCCTCCGCCGCCCTCGCGCGACCGTAATCGAAACTTGCGGCGGTTATGGGCGCAATCGTCGGGATTGACGGTCACTCTCATATAGACCATATATATTTACCGACGCCGAAAATAGCGCTCAAACAACATTAGTTGCGAGTCCGGTCTCACTGGGGAAACTCGTGCATTTCGTTTGATCTGTGCCTCGCAAAACTATACACATGCAGCCTATCCGCGTCGCAAAAACAGATCCATCATTCAGTGCAAAACCTTCATGAATATTTTCGATTCGTAAAAAGAATAACCAACCATTACAATTCTAAATCGGTACAAATAAAGATGAAAAGCTTCATTAGAGCAAAAATTGAGCAATGTTCAAGGTATTCAGGATATCAAGGTAAACGAAAAGCGTTTATGAATATACAAGCGACGGATATATGGATAATCAAGTTGCTACTCATAAGGTTTTTGATTTTCGTCAGCATAATAAGGTTAGGTGAGAGTTATTCAGAACTCCTAATCTTTGAAAATACAATCCCGCGTAAAACAGTTCACCATAAAATAAAATTACATGTTGCTGGCAGGCATCTATAAACAATAAAATCATACAGAAACATCATCGAAACAGATTTATCCAATACCCAAGTTGTTAACTTGTTAGATACTCTACTAAACTTATTATTGAAAATAAAACGAGTTATTTTGTATACGTAAAAGGCGAAAATGCAACGCCATCACGCATAATTATCATGCTGACGTTTCACCACGCACTGGAGGACAACAAGCTACGTATCAAGTAAGCCAGCAAGGCGCCCATTTTCCTCAGAATGACATCAAATAACGAGCAGAGACTTGGGCCAAATAACGACCAAGTAAAGAATAGGAGCTGCCCCGAGACGGGTCAGGAGCCGCGCATTAGGCGCGTTATCGGCACCCAGCCTCGCTAATCTGACAAAGTTTGGAACGGTATGGACTCCTTCGGAGGTCTTAAGATGGTGCCAGCACATTACCGATCCCAGTCTATACCTGAGCTCAAATTACCACACGCTTTGCGCCACAAAAACACACCAACGACATTGGTAAAATGCAAAAATAGTCTGGACAAAGCAAAGAAGAAAAAATATCAGGGAAGTTGTATATTAGTCACAATATATTAATGATCTTAATAATTGCTTGAGAATGTGCAATTAGCGAACACAAAATCGTTGTTGCATTTATGGTAATGAATTTAACGAATTACCTGAGATGTGCAAGATCAGGTTTGACTGGAGACAATGATTTTAATAACAACTATCTATATGGAAATAAGGAATTATTATTGCCCAATGCTGAACAAAGCTTACTCAGTCATAAAATCAGCTTTCAATAGATAGATCCGCTGTAATTTCAGAGGTAATACAATACAGAGCATCTTATCTGAATATGTTTCCTCAAGCCATAAGAGTTGATGAAGACCACACACCAGCAATCAAGCACAGTTGGTGCAGGCTACACTCCGGCACACTCTGTTTGTGCATACACACACCGCAGATACAGTCAGTGAATGCTTCACACTAGCAGGTACAGTCTAAGCGAAATACGCATTCGCCAGTGCAGTCTTTACTGATGGTCACATTGAAATCAAGCTCTGCAATCATGCAATGTATTAATTAAGTTTCATGTTTTCATGGATGAATTCATAGAAGCAATGCACAGCTGCTATCTGAATAACTGCATGTGGCAGCGCGGCAAATTTCTAGAAGCCTAATTTATAACGAGGAAAATAACTGCACATCCTCTGCTGTCTTAACGCCTCTACGCATGCAGACGATCACACGCCCCCAACCGCCACCTCTGCACACCTGCCACGCCTGAAGTGTGCCCAGCTCTGCACATCATGAGTCGCGACGTCTGCACACCTGCCACGCCTGAAGTGCGCCCAGCTCTGCACATCATGAGTCGCGACGTCTGCATACCTGCCACGCCTGAAGTGCGCCCAGCTCTGCACATTATGAGTCGCCACCTCTGCACACCTGCCACGCCTGAAGTGTGCCCAGCTCTGCACATCATGAGTCACGACGTCTGCACACCTGCCCCGCCTGAAGTGTGCCCAGCTCTGCACATCATGAGTCGCGACGTCTGCACACTTTTCGTGAGTCCCGCGATTTTTAATTACAAAGAATCAGTACGTGACATATAAACGTACTCTGCGTGCCCTAAGCCCTGTTAGTAAACCTCAAGTTTATTCAGGCAACTCCACAGCTGCAAAGATCATTATTAATTTATTTATGACGTCGCTGCCGAGAAAATTCTCAATGTCGGGGACAAGTTATTGGCCGGATTAGGTTTTACGGTTTGATTGGAGAGTCTGTTTAATTTCCTTGTCCGGGTCTCAATTGAGGAAACAATTAGGTTACAATTCTCATGGATCATTTGAAAGCAAATATTATTCATAAAATACTAGCATCAAACCTGAAGTACTGCCAGGTATTTGCATTGCCAGAGAAAATGTAGTCAAATATTGTACGGCCGAGCAAGGAAAGCTAAGATTCAGACGTCCGCAGGAATAATGCAGGGAATCCCGGACTCGATGGCCTCCCATAGAACTAGTCACGCAGAGGCTCGCATCTTTGGTCGGAGTAAGAAAAGTTCATGGATTGGCTTGTCAGTTCTAGCCATCGGATAACAGTACGTGCAAGAAGCTTTTATTGTCAAGTTCGCATTTATGTTGTGTTACGCTCGAAAACCATGCCCGCATCAAATGCTAATATCCTATAATTTACAACTTTTACTATAATCGAATCTTTCTGCTTCATACCTTCTTACTTTTTAATGAAATTCAAACGATAAATAAAACTTTTGTATTTAAGTATAGAATTTCCGTATGAGATAGATTAAAATTTAACAATGATTATTAACTTGCAGCCTTGGGATTATCGGCCGTTCAATAAATGAAATGATTGTAATGTATGTTACAAGAAAATAATGTCAACGCAATGAAGCCATCGGTTGTTAAGAAATGAAATTATTTGTAAACTTCCCCCCGTGTATGCACAGGAACTTTTTAGCCTATAGTTTTCTGAAAATCGTGCGAACCTTAATATTTTCCGGTGTTAACTTCCAACAAATAGAGTATAATATTTAAATAGAGTATTATTTCTTCTCGTCGCTTGATTCTCTGCAGTCCAGATCCTGAATAGGTTTCAACAAAAGGCGAAACATAACAATAGCGAAAAAGGTCCAATTAGGTTTCTTATCATTCCACTGAAAAGAAGTTACAGAACACGCAACAGAAGACAGCGGAAACGGGAAGCAGTCGCCGAGTCCGAGTTGTTCAAGATAAAAAAAAACTGAAACAAAATATGCCCGTGGAGCTTGCAAAAAAATCTTCCATCGTGAATGTTGAAAATTATTTTGTACATGAAAAACATTTTCTTGTCGGTCCTTAAAACGCCATGAAAGAACTGGAGCTCTATCTCCAGACGTTGTGACTCTCATGAAATCTTCATCGGGTGATCGTAACATATACGCACCCTAGCTGCTAACTTTGCTTAGAAGAAATAGAGAGGCTATACATCTAGCTGCACGATTAAGTCCAGGCATCAAAATTTACGCTCTTTAGGCCATTGCATTGAATCATTGCTGTATAAATATCTCAATTGCCAATATAAGAAACCCGACGATATTGCCTTCCCAATGTGCAAGCATTAATTGTCTGCTGATTCAAGGTAATCAGCCTTCACGTCCTGAGTGCAGAAGAGGTCGTGAATCGCCGTTGCCTACAACGCGCGCCATCACTTGATCAGCAGCATCGCATGCCTGTTTAATTTTCGATATATCTTGAAGGCCTTATAATTCTTATTCTCGCACAGTCATTAATATAAACTTGAGTGAATTCCATCGATGAAGACAAGTACTCAACTTCTTTCAGCCCCCTAATAAAACATTGGATTTTTATACGTAACTGAAGCGATGCATATTTCGAAAACGTGGATACACTGTTAGAAAAAACGGTGAAAAAACGGTCCCACCGGCATCCTAGTGGCCGGTCGCCATGTGAAAATAAACTGTTTCGCCGTTTTTATCAGATGTTTTACGGATTTCTGGTGTTAAATTGGAATAAAAACGGTGAAACGGTGTTTCTTTTCACGTGCCGACCGGCCACTGAAACGCCGGTATTACCGTTAACGGTCATTTTTCTAACAGTGTATTATTTGTTACTAAAAGGAAAATTTTCTTATTAATTCCGATTTGTTAATTAGAGATCAAATTTTGAATTACTGGTAGGTAAATCAATATCAAATCAATTAGCAATATGAAAAATAATTGGCTGCTCCAGATTTCCGATAAATTCTCGTTCATCAGCAAATAAACTTTTCCTTAGACTTATATTTGAAGGGAAGCCAATCGGAATTGATTTAGTTAATCCTGCAAATGCGAATTTCATTTCGTATTATCGGATTTCATCTCATGGAATCCAACGCTACTAGCATCAATATTATTTGACTCATAATTCGACATTCTCACATTTTGAAGGCACCACATGCTATGTCCTTCCCGGTGTTTTTTCTACGCTGCTTCTTGTAGTATATTAAATTGTATGATAGGAAACTAATCTCATTAAAGATTACTTTTTTAGTAAATAGATATTTGTAAACAATTCATTCAATGTCAATTACGTGTCTAATTTTCTAATAGGATGCCTAATTTCAACATTGAAAACAATAGTGTTAGCATCTAACAAAGAGGTGTCCACGCCGGCTTGAAACCCTGGACCTGGACGTCGCCGGCTGCGTATTTCGTCATTCGGTCGAGAACGCACACTCAAACGTGACGAAATGCAAAAGCTGGAACATATATATGGTCGATTGTATATATGAAAAACTTGAATTATAACATATTTAAAGGATATATCATTTAATTTGAAAATCCTGCTCACATTTTACGACGATCCAAGAGCTGCTACGAGAAATGCAATTTCATGACTATACCTGAAATCTCCACACGGTAGTCTCTGTGGTTACAAGTACTGTTAAACACAAATTAATAAATCTTTCTCGAAAATATAATTGATTTGTCATTATTCTTACCAATATATGTGTGATCTGCTCTCGAAGTTAGCAGACTCTCTATCAAGAAACGAGTGCTAAGGGCTGTTCAGAGACGGGCGGCGCGTGCGCTATAGATGTCCTTAACCTAAATGAACGCCTAGAACATCAGGACATTTTTGGCAGCAATAATTACACACAACTCACTTTATTTTGCCCTATGTTTCACGCTCCATTAGCGCTGCAGTCGATCTGATCGAACTCTAAATGATGGTCCTCGTATGGCTGTCGCAGCCAACTTCCCGATAATTTAGACCGCATGATCCATTTCAACCACGAGCTCAAATCGAGACTTCCCTCATATAATAAAGACTTCTTGCTCAGTGATTCGATTCCTAAGTATCGGTTTCAGGAAATAATAAATAAATAAATCCCCATCATTTGCTTTCAACGGTAGAATGCACCCTACGTTTCATGTTGTTTTCAAACGATTTTAACGGAAACAATTTGAAAGATGATCAACAATTCGAAATTGATTGCACACAAAGTCACGAATTACACTGTGGTCAACTACACTCCTGACAGACGAAGTATTTGCTACGAAATTTTCCATTTTATGTATTAGGATATAATACGATAAAAGCGAAAAAGATTATATTAAACCAATTCTTCTTATTTTCATAAATTTATTCATTTGTGGTCCTAATCGTTGTGCGGTGGTAAATTTCGGTAAATAATTGGTTTTGTACGGATATGAGTTCAAAGATATTTGCATGCCTGCCGGCATAAAATGCATCAGCTAAATCATATTCATCTGTGAGTTAGGCAGAATAGAATCGATCTAATCATGAATGAACTTTATGAAGTTAAGCATGATAGAATGCAGATACGCTCGGAAAGTACATATAATGGCGTCTGCCCTATTTGAACTAATAATATTTATGTTCACTTTTTCTTCGAGGGATCCGTTAAGCCTGACATTTTGGTACACTTTGAAAAATCACAAAAACAAATACTAGTCAAATTATTTACGCTTTTTTGTTTGTTTTGCTCAATCATCTAAGAATGTGCTCAAAATCAGAGTAAGGAACACAATAATCGAAAATAAATGCTAAAATTATAGAAGCTTGTATGTTTATGTTTAAAATTGCGTTCGGTTAAACATACACTGGCATGCACAATTCAATGTTTCATCGATTCGTTAAGATTAATAAAGATCTTAATCTCAATTAAGATTATTTTATTCCTTATTTGTTTAGTAAGTTTGTTTTCTGATTTCATATCTTTATTTGAAAGGATTAAATGACTATATCCCTCACAAATTCAAAAAGTAATGTAGGGGCAATGAAAATAACGATTAAATTTAGATGGAAAATGTTAGAACCTGCATTACGCAGAACCCTTTAAAAGATTAATTCTCTTCTGTATAAATTTATTAGATATATTGATGTTATTTTTATTCCTTACGTTTTGGCCCGATCATGAAGCTTGTCTCCAAAACGTTTCTCATTAAAATATGGTTGATTTTCTGAAATTTTCTGTTTCTTTGTATGAATGTGCGGATATTATTTATAGGGTAATTATATAACAGCGCGCAATGTTTGGACTTTACAACTACTTTATCGTCAATATCCTCTCTTAAAATATTACAAACGGATAATGACAGAGTATGTCATATTTTGATTGGCACTCCTGATTTCACATCAATCAATTTCATAAACTTCAACTGTGCATCTAAATAATATATTATACATGTAAAGCAATGTCTGGGTGGGCAACATATGGGCCGATGGCTCTGCCTTATAGATCAAGACGGACAAGTTCAGTGAGTAGCAACGTAACGAGGTGGTGTGGAATGGATTGAAACAAACTATGACTAAGTCGACATTTCGAATATTGTCTATTGCATCTGTCTATTACAGAAGATCGGCGAATAATTTGTCTTGAGAGGAAGATGAAACCGGGAAATATCATTTACTGCCGCCATAACAATGGTTTCCGGCATACTTCGACACCTCAGCATTGATTTGGATCCAAATTAAGTGAAGGCTCAATTTAAATTGAAGGCTATGGTGCAATTTCCACGATAATTGCGACAAGCAGTCACGTCAGTTAATTGGTCGCGTAACGCGGCTACAGATGTTCGCGAAATACATACTGGGCCTATCATCATGCAGCCTTTAATTTCATCTCACAATAAGCTAGTCCAGCAGTGGCGACAATGCATAATCACATGCCACAAACTAGAGGTTAAGCTAAGTAAAAGCTAAGTAAATAAGGCAAGGTGGTCAAACAAAAATTGAGTTGAGCCTGCTTCCGTGTTTTCGGCATTTGTTGATGTGCGATGCCTAAGGTTACGATCCAGATTATTTCTAATATACTGGCCACATGCTTGTGATTGTATCCATGAGTGAAAGATCCTGTTCGAAAAGTTTTGTCTGAATCGGAAGAACAGTCTGTTTGTTTGTTTTTAGTCAGTAATATAAGTTTCCAAATGCATAGAGAGAATCTGCATTGCGCAATATTCTTTTTTATTCTATTCTCGACCGGTGAGAAATCAATCCAACCCGGTTCAATACATGTGCAAGTGCAAATGAAATCAAGAAACTGGAGCGTTGTCATATATGATTAAAAACTATTTTGTAAGCTTACCATATACTGTAGATATCAGTAGACCGCATGTAAGGTTGCAAATTAAGTTTTAGAAAGCACTAAATGGGAGGCGACAACGGTAAGGACCGACCGCGACTAGTCAGTTGTAAGCCAGTCGTCATTCAGTTAGCAACCACATGTACGGCATTGTCAAGTTGCTGCAGCGTACTATATTGACTTTAGCATGGCTAAGAAGCTCTGCCTCCATTGGTGAGTTACGACACTAATTTCCCTGTCAAAATTTTCGTGCCGATTAAGTTCGTTTTAGAGGAACTATATTCGGCTTAGGGGTGAATTAATATAAATAAATTTGCTAAACATTCACCGTCTAATATGTTAATATCTTGGAATTTAATTCTTATTCTTTATTACAAGAATTTCATGGGTGAGGTGCAGTATCCTCATGTATACTAAAAAGTAAGATCACGAATGTAAGTAAAAAAATATAACTCAGTACTCAATGCAGTGAGTGACAGAGAGCGCATTTTCTCGTCGACGAAAACTTGAGGTTACGGACGGACAGACGGACGGACGGACAGACGGACGGACAGACAGACGGACATGGCGAGCACAATAGTGCATTTTTTCCATAAATGAGAAAATGCGCTATAAAGGTTTTAATGTATCGTGAGGACTGAATTTCAATTCTATGGATATTTTAACCAATAAAAAGAGAAATCGAATAATTTACAGACCACGTATATCGCAAATGGTGAAGTTGTGGGGTAAGTGCCAGTCATTACCCACCCAGTAAACCAACAGGATTATGAATGAAAGAGACTGGGACTGAGATTTTAATGCAAGGCAAATTAACAACAAGGTGGGCTTTGAATATAAGTATCAAGATGGAAAAATAGTGTAAAGAATAATACCTTTGGCAACGTGCGTATCTGTTGAAAAGTAAATCTAATAATTGATCGTCGTTGAAGATGAATAAAGAAATAATAATACAATATACCGTAACAATTATTCAGACAATAAAAAGGAACCTATTAGAGCTTAAACAACCTGCAGCGGGGATCAGCCGAACAATAATGACTAACGAGAAAATTCTGTGCGCGACGTTAACTTCCTAACGGTGTTGCCAAGGTGAAGGTAAATTATTATTTTATTAGAAAATAAAAGTCGCAAAGTTGCTAACACTACAAAGTAAAGGCAAGGTTTGCACTAATAAACGACGTGGTTGCAAGGCTATGTCATATACGATATGGGCGCCATATTAATGGCACTTTTCAATTTCCGGCTTTTCCCCAACTGCCGATAAGCAGCAGTCATGTTTTGCGGGCAAGAATGATTAGTTCAATAATTCATCATATGAAGAAATAAAAAACATTCATTAATGGCTGAAGATGTGAAGGTAATTCTTACTTATGCAGTCAATGAACTTAATGATATGTTGGAAATAATTGGTATAATTGATAATTTTCTGGAAAAAAATGTTATCATCATATTAGCTACTTCGTTCCAAGTTCAGCTTAAACAAATACATAAAATCTCTTATTTCAAATGAAACTTAACAACAAAATGTTTTATGCGGATGAGTGCGCCACACTTAGCAGTTGTAACAGAATACCTTGAGCCGATTTCTTTTAGATTTCGCTTTTCGACTGACCAAGTACTTGATAAAAATATGGCTTTACATATAAATTTCAATTAACAATGAAGTCGTTAGAGCTGCTTCAGGGAATTGGCCAAATGAGCGGAGAAAAAGTTGTCTGAAAATGAGGCGGGCGTTCTATTTATGTTTAATAAAGAAATTAGTTTCTTGTACTATGTTCATTTACACAATTTACAAGATTAGATGCAAATTTAGCTCCTATAAGGTGTTGAGCAAACGAATTTGTTGAGCTCCAAGGATTACATCATAGAATAGAATAGAATAGAAGTGTCGGCGTTGAAAAAATAGGCCCATGGCCTGTTGCCGATTCTTGAACTTTTCGTGACTTGATCATGAATGTATCAGCTAGTGATGAATTTTTAGAAATACCATTCTTTCAGAGCTTAATGAAAACCCCTATAAATTATTATAAGATCTCATATGCAATAGCACATTCTTGATGCAGTAGATTAGCATGTACCAGAACACAGGTGGTAGAAGTGAAATAAGTGATGATGGTAGACGGGCAGAAAGCACTAGAAACATGACAATGATGCTGAAGGTTGCAGGAGCTTCGGTGAGCAAGAAACCGGAGGATGTTTTATTTTTGAAGATTATATAAATGCGCAACATTGTGTTAAAGTTGCCATAACCGTTCCGTTGCGGTGACTTTCATAAGGTCGTGGCGTCGGTAACAATGAAGGGAGGCGGTGTCGGGGGTCAGGCCTAAACAAAAGATGCGGAAATTGCCGATCTCGGGCTTGCGGTTATGTGCACGTCTGGCCTATCAAAAACTTTCGGCCCCAATTAGGGCCATTTGTAATTTCCTCCCGCGACGTGACTGCGTGGAAACTGGCAGGAAAAATGCCCAGGCAGCATTATAGTTTAAGAAGTCAGGCAATTTTTTAGAGGAGCTTAAAAGCCGGCAGTCGAGAATCGATTGAAAACACTTAAGAGAGACTATTGGGAGAGACTATTCGGAGACAAACTTGCAAGGTAGAGACTGTTCAAAATTGTGAACATTCGGAGTAAATGTTCTACAATACACTAGTACAATCAACGGTCACTTTTATTCGAATTTATAGAAGTATATTCACATTTCCCTAATTGGGTGGCTAATTGACATGATGTCAGCGAAGAACGAAGCAAAGATTATCGAGTGATTGGCATTTACCGAATATATTGTGCGTTCAAACAAAACACATAGTACAAGTCGTCGTACAAGTCATCATACAAGTCGTCGTACAAGTCGTCATACAAGTCGTCGTACAAGTCGTCGTACAAATCGTCGTACAAGTCGTCGTACAAGTCGTCGTACAAGTCGTCGTACAAGTCATCATACAAGTCGTCGTACAAGTCGTCATACAAGTCGTCGTACAAGTCGTCGTACAAATCGTCGTAAAAGTCGTCGTACAAGTCGTCGTAAAAGTCGTCGTACAAGTCGTCGTAAAAGTCGTCGTACAAGTCGTCGTAAAAGTCGTCGCACAAGTCGTCGTAAAAGTCGTCGTACAAGTCGTCGTACAAGTCGTCGTACAAGTCGTCGTACAAGTCGTCGTACAAGTCGTCGTATAAGTCGTCGTACAAGTCGTCGTGAAAGTCGTCGTACAAGTCATCGTACAAGTCGTCCGTACATGTCCTCATACGATTTGTTCCCGTCATCAGGGCCTCGGAACATTTTGCCATACGCGTGCTGGAGGAAATCGTGGCCTAAGTCCAGCCACTCGTTGTCCAAGCGAAACGACCCGACGTGCTCGTAGATGTACGAGTCCAGCTTGTGAACACATGAACACTTGAACGCTTAATTGCTGCGATCATGTACCCACAGTTCTTCCAAAACCGTTACCAGCTAACTGGAGAAACGTTGATTTCTAGAAGCTCTAATATTTTCGTCTCCATGGTCAGTTGGTCACTCCGAAAATGACTAATACTCCTATAATAATTGTAACTTAAAAAGTTGTTCTGCCAAAATGCGTCAAAACTTTCCCTCGTAGTTTCAAACTAGATTTTGAATTACAAACTACTTGACCATTATAATAACTACTTGCTAGGTGATAAACCATGAACCGTAATTTATCCCGCGATAAAATAGTGGAGAACCAAGCCATAATGAGAAAAATGCAGTTGATTACAAATCACGTTTCCGCACGGGAAATAGAAGTTGTCATCTAGTAAATGAGCATAGATAAAAATTACCTAAGAAAAAATAAATAGAGATTTCAAAAACACGTAAATGATTGAATACGAAAAGTTCCATATAGAACGACACAATCGTTCGCTACAACACACCCATACCTACTCAGAAATACTGATCATATATAGTACACTGTATAGTACATACAGTGTACTATAGATATATATATGTACTGTATATAGCCTGGTCTAGCAACATTTTTCTAATGGTGAGCAGATTCTCCACAATTTTATTCATGGATTACCTCTCTGATGCCATATGTCTAAGCAATTACTTAAGTTAGAATTACGAGTATTATAGTCATTTATAGAATCACCATGAAGATGAGACAATGATAGGTCTAAAATCCTCGCCCTTTAATCACGGGCGGAATGTATTTCTGAATATGACCTTAGCTCGGTAAATAATAGCCTCAAAGCCATAAAAACCTGCATTATTCTTGGCGCACTCTTACCTGCTGCCATAAATCTTAGTTATTTATTAACTAGAGACTGACCATGATTTATTATTTACATATAGGTCCAATTTTAAAAAGATCAGGAAAAACGCTTATAATTCATTGCAGCGATCATTTACAGGTTATTCAGAGAAGGATTGACTTTTTGACCAGATAGTTTTAGCTAGGAATGACACTAAGAGTCATAAATTTTTTAAGCAGTCATGCCAGTAAATTATCAAGGAAATGTAAAAGAATACCGCGTTTTCTGCGCCTATACAACCTCTAAAACTAGAGTGGTGTCGATGTAACCAAATTGCAGTGTGTTTGGGATTTGTTGCAAAAATATGGTTAGCCATTGGCATTTAAGGTCAAAAATATGAAAAAATGAGCTAATGACTTACGACCAACTTATAACGAAGCTGAAAGTCTGAACATAGAGTGAATCAAGTTGATGAAACAGCCCGACACGTGTGTTCTCAGTTCTCGAGTCTGAACGATGACCTATATATTGGATGGGCTTTGATGATCAGATAAATTAGGCTTTCTGCGGCAAACGAGCCTCTGGTGAATACGAGAGTCGGCTATAGACTCGGTCGCCATGAAAGCGGCGCGTAATGAGAGCTGCGCCAGTGAAACTATCCATCGTCTGACGTGCGTTTCCCCTCTGATGCTTTATTCTTCTGCGTAAGCTACGAGTGTAATGCAAATATTTGCAGTGCGCGCTCAACTCAAGATTAATCCTAGTTGCATTTGTGTGTAATGGCGGTCAACCAATCCTCGGTGTTTGTGCCGGAATTGTCCCGACTGATGATTGGTGTTTGACTGGTCATTGATGTAGGCACTCGCCTGAACCTTGACGTTGAAGTTCAACAGAACGCAAATATCGGTGCTCGACTGAGTTTTGATGTTGGTGTACGATTGGCCCCCGTTGTTGGCACTCGACTGATCCTCGATGTTGAAGCTCGACTGATGTTTGATGCTGGCGCACAATGGATCTTTCACATAAATAACCGTCAAACCGTCTTTCACACAAATATTCTCAAATTCTCTCACTCACCGCCCTACAGTGAACAGATTTAATAACAACAATTATGTTACTGACGAAGTACACCTCCATAATAATTCGACGTTAACCGAGCATCATCTATGCATTACTTCTAAGCCATTATTAAGGACCACGTACATAATTCAATGGTTCCAATTCTAATTGCAATTATTTACTGTTGACTTGAAATCAATCAATCATCCAATCACGATAATCCTGTGACCTTACCAGTCATTTAGCTTAATTACGAAGCCGTCCAGTAAGCGTGACTGAAGTTGTAATCTCCAAAGAAGAACCGTTGCGTAGGCATTTCTTATTCGGAGTTCGGTGCTCCAAGCCGCTCCATGAAGCGAAAAAGTCTAGAATTTGTAGCCAAACGAGTCACCTGGAATGCAAATGACGGCTTTCATGTGATCGGAGGTCTGCTTTAAATCTCGACCAAGGTGCCTAATAACGAGAATATCTGCGTGGCTTAAAGGGCTCATCATTTTTTTTATTCAATAATTCAATGAAGCTTAAAATTAACTAGTTTTTATATAGCAGGAAACGACTTTTTAGAACCTCAAATGTGAGCTTGAATACATGAGGAGGCTAATGCATTATTCGCGAATATATAAGGTGGCTAATACATTAGGCACGAACACATATGGAGACTAATTAGCAGCAGCTATCGATCAACATCGAGAAGCGACGTTGATTGATTTCTCAGCACGTCAATAAGCCGTTTGTTGAAGCATGACATTTAAGTCAATCTTCCGATGCATTTCTATATGGTTCACGTAACTAATTAAGCACTCCATGATTTGCGCGGGATATTTGAGCTAATGAACAAGGCACGTAAAAATTTGGTATGAGATCAGTTATGAAATTTAAAAAAATTGTCAAGATTTTTCGATAGATATTGGATGTTATATATGGATGCCATCATAAATTGCTTAGGAACGTTCGTTACCAACTGCAGGTTTTTTGGGAAAGAAATTTCGTCGAATGAATTGAGCCTATTTTCCACTACTATATGTATCAAAATAAACTTCTTTTTAGCATAAATTTGGAACGGTTGAGGGCAACCAATCGTAAAATCTTATTTTTAAACTTTCTAAGGCATTTCTCGACGGTGCAATTGAAAATCAATATGTAGCAAGCTTACTGATCATCGGTGTCAACATATAAATATATATTCTTCACTGTAAAATTATTAGGCAAAAAACTATGTGAGCAAAATAATTGACTGATTTCTTACCAATAATAAAGTTCCAATACCCACTCCAAACAATGCAAACATTCGAAGTTAGACCATCAAGCGTTTAGTTCAACTTCTCTCAAAGCCAAATTCACTATGAATGTGCATCTATGATGGTGATATCTGTGAGCTCTTCATTAGATCTTAGATGTCAATAAAAAACTGTAAACTAAAAATTACGAATTACCAGCACTTAAAGCAGAATATGCGATGAAACTGAATCGAATTTGAATCGCTCTGAATAATTATTCACCATCACTTCGATTCCAGGCCACATAAACTCGTAACATTAGATCAAAAGATAGCGCCATTCCTCTGCCTTGTGTTATCCCCCAACAGGTGCAGATGAAGCTGTCCCTGAGCGGTGCCCCGAGTTTCTGACTGATAAAAAGTCCGTCAATCCATGCCAGAATTAATCAGCCCTGAGGACTGATAGACCGTCGAGAATGGATGGGGTCGGGTCGGTATCAGTGATACCCTGCCACCCTCTTCTTAGTATAATGAGAGTCACAGTGGAAGATCAGGAGGTTCCATGGTAGATGTTATGTGATAACAGGGTTCGGAAAAAAGTTGTGTATGTTTAACTGAGATGAATATGCAGGAGAGATTTACGATCAGCAATTTAAACACTATGGGAAATGTTGCTTTAAAAAAGAATTTGTCGAGTATTCCACAAATTTTTTAAACTATCTTAAGCTGGCAAAGTGAAAGTATACAAAAATACCCTACTGCTTATAACGAGAATATTCAAACTTCACTACAGACTGTCAGCCAACGTTCGATGGAGTTTGGTACCCCGATCTCCCCGGCCGAAAGCCATATTACCAACTAAAATGCATCAAAAAATATGTTGAGTTCATTCGGCTATTTTCATTCAGCCAAATTTGTCCACACAGTAAATTATGAATGAATCAGCGATAGTGCTGGAAAATTCAGCTGCGGAACATGTAAAGAAAATTGAATGTTCAATTTTTATAAATCTGTGATAATTATCCTATGAAAAACCAACGAATACCCAGCACAGTTTAATCGTAGGAATACTAGAGCTCGTTGATTTAAGCCTTAAGGCAAAAACGAACTTTAGATTTTTAACCAAATTTTTATTTCGAGAAACTTGACTGTCATGAACAAGCCAACATCATATGTTTTAATAAACATTTATTTTTTATATTTCACTCACAGTAGGAATCTTTTTCAAGAATCCTTTATCGCTCGGCGTCTGATAGAAGTGAATTTCCATAAATGTAAAATAATATCACCTTTGGTGCGCATTAGCAATTGTCCTTAGAGTTCCTTGCAATTGCATGGTTTAGTGTTTCTCACTCTTTCAGTTGGCATTTGCAAGTCAGGTCAATAGTTTCAAACTTTCTGCATTAATCCGCAAGAAAATTTCACAATTTTTCGAGGAATATAACCTCAGTTACCCTAATTCTAAATTACGAAATCAAGATGTTGCTGAAAATTAAATCAAGTTCATGAAGATTTACTAACATGCATGCAATTTTCCAGGTAATATCGACGTATTTTGTAGTACAGTATAAATGCAACCATAATTGAAAACAACGTGAAGTCATGAGATTTATATATATTTCAACGACCAATCTGGTTTCCAGTGTGATAATTATTATGAAAATACAAGAAAACAAACACACAGAATAACAATGGTTTTTCCAAGAATCTGATCTTTGTCTACTGAATTGAGAAATTAATTCAGAGCTTTTACATGAGCTCGATCAGTATGTATAGCTTTGCATTATAATGCCCATAATTCTCATTAAAATTTCCCACCTCTAATCAGCTGCCTTCTTTATTAAGATAAGAACAGCAGCGACAACATGCGAAAAAAAATCTCATTGGCTTTTGGCATATATTTTTGAAGATCTCGAGCGTTCAATTTGGGAAGGTGAACAATATTTACACTGAAAACCATACCAAAAGTTCACATTATTTACACGGATAAAAGGAACGCAACAAATGAAAAAACTAATATAAAATGGCAAACACCGGCGACCGCAATGCTGAATTTAACTTTGACCATTGACATGGAAGTGGCTTTTTAGGGAATCGTTTTCCTTTTCATACCATATAGCTGAATGGTGTGGCCAAAACGACCACCCGATGGTTTGGAGAAAATTCTGTTTTTCTACATTAAGAAGTTACTTTCTCTAACAATCCGTCAATCATCAGTCTCGTTGTTAACGTAAAAATTCATTTTTTGACTGAAATCTATTTTCATGCTTGAGAATAAAACTTTCCATTTAGTTCCTTACATATTAACTCATTTTATAACTATATCTTTATGCAGGCAGCTTCGTTATAACGAAATGCAATCCAATAAAATACCAATATTAAATAACGAAACGTCAAGATCTTTTCTAGTCAAATTTCACTTTACAGTATAATTGTATAAGTTGGTTTTATGGTCCTGGCATATATTTTCACGGGAAAATTTGCTCTGTTGTCACAAAGCAAGATCACCCTCAATCTCCTGGTTCGTTTTTCACCTCATGTTTGGCCAGCATCAGTGCATAATTCTTCAATTCAGTGCATCAATGCACAACTTCTCACTCATTCTGTTTTTTTGCATGGCTTCATTGCAAAGAATAAATGAAGTGATGTGTTAAAATCTGCACGGTTAAGCGTTGTAATGAGCGTCAAAATCACCGGAACAATTTTTTTCCCCGTGCTTTTCATCTCGCGTGTTTTGTTAATTATATAATCTTTCTTTGTTCGAGTGAATAAACATTGTAGTAAAACTAAAATAAATTTTGTTGCTTGATAAACAAAGTATGGTGATTTCCTCAATATTCACTACCACGACGTTCCATTACTGAATCACGTTCAAGATCTGCGCTCAATTAAGGCAGTCCAATACTCGCGGGCGCATCAAACAACATTGAAGTGACAGGCTCCGCAGCTATATACAAGCACGAATAATTTTATCGCAATCCTTTACAAAAGATAAGCCGAATTACGCCGCATGCCGGTCCAACTTGGGGCCTTTGCCCTGCGAAAACGATGAAAGTCTCCGATATTTCAAACTTGCAGCGGTGGCATCCAATGCAAGTTGCTAGCTGCATGGAGCGACAGGCAGGCTTATTGAATAAAATGAGCTCGTCGAGCGAGCTGGCCTGGTGACGCTTAACTAATAAATATTTATGAGGAGAGTGAGCCTCGAAACTGAACGAAAATTGAGAAGTCACAATGCTTGACTACTGGTCTTTTTGTGTGGATGTGGACTACTGGTCAGTTGTGAGGATGTTTGGGTTATGAGCACTATATAGCAGGTGAACCTGGCATCGCTTGTGATTGATAATCTGTAAGCTGCCTTCAGAAAACATTTATACACTTTATTATATAATTTTCTGTTTCACACAGACAAATTTCAGTACACAGAACACTCGCCTCTTTAAATAATATTTGACGCGAAATTTGGTAACCACAGTCAGCATAGATATTTTTGGTGGCCAAAAAAACAAACATAGATAATCAGGTGATTAAGACTTAAAATTATCACCTTAAGCTTCAGCTAAATAAATTAATAAGTCATGAACATGGATGAATAATGATAAATTATTGAATAATTAATAAGATTTATATCATCAAGCTAGCAACAAACGCTAGTCCCTATTGACAGAGCAGCCAACACACGCGCCTCAATACCGCTGCAGCCGTCACCAGATTTTCAGAACAGATCAGCACCAACTCGCGCCGCGGCAGCCCTCCGAGCGCTTAGTTGGACCAGGCACAACCAAAGGCAATGAGGACAAGGCAAACCTATAAATGGAACGAGGATAGTGTATAACTGAAGGTAACGAGGACAAGGCAAACCTATAAATGGAGCGAGGATAGTGTATAAC